>NC_140602.1:16035451-16332951 GCF_057381915.1 Diplotaxodon limnothrissa | reverse complement strand
AATACAATAATAACAATAGAAACAATAAAATAGAAGAATTGAAACAATACTAACTAATTCAGATAAATCCAAAATGCTTGGGTCATAATGTGTTAAAAGCCAGAGCGTAAAAGTGTGTCTTTAGTAAAGATTTAAATTGCTCAAGAGTTTGAGCAGATCTAATATTAAAGGGGAGACTATTCCAAAGTCTGGGACCTGCCACAGAGAAGGATCTATCACCACGAGATTTGAGGTTAGTCCGTGGAATGGACAACAATAGTTTTGAACTAGATCTCGTGGGTTTTCCTGGAGCATAGGCAGAGAGGAGCTCTGACAAGTAGGGGGGGGCTCGGGCGTTGAGTGACTTAAAAACAAAAAGTAAGAGTTTAAATTGGATCCTGTAGGGGACAGGGAGCCAGTGTAAAGAGGCTAAAATTGGGGTTATATGCTCTCTCCGTTTGGTACCGGTTAGCAGGCGAGCAGCAGCATTTTGAACCATCTGAAGGCGATGGATGGTGGCATGATCTAGGCCATAATACAATGAATTGCAGTAGTCCAATCTGCAAGTAAGAAAAAGGTGGATGATACGCTCGAAGACGTCAGCCGGAAGGTATGGCTTTATCCTGGCTAGCTGTCTTAGCTGAAAAAAACAGGACTGAACTACTGCACTCACCTGCTTATTCAATTTAAAAGAACCATCAATGTAAACTCCGAGGTTTTTTACATGTGTTTTACAATACGAGGAGAGGGTACCCAACGTGCTGTCGATATGATTGAAATTGCCAAAAATGACAACCTCAGTTTTGTTTTCGTTTAGCTGTAAAAAATTTAATGATAACCACTGTTTAACGTCGTCAAGGCAGCGTAATAAGAGCTGCGGTTGATCTGATCCTGATTTTAAAGGTAGATAAATCTGTAGATCATCCGCAAAGCAATGTGGCAGTAGTCTCTTGGGGAAAATTGGGCATGCAGAGTTTTAGCCACTAATAACCATTTGTAGTGCGTCATTAAAGCTTGCCTCATTAGCTCGTTTAATTATGGTTGGCTAACAGTTACTCTGGACAACAAGCATTTGACATCTGGTATTTCAAGCTACCTGTGGTTGTGCTACACCACCAGGGCCTTCAGTTCTCCTGAGTAAACTCTCCAGATTTCAGAGTTGCCTGTTTATTTGGTACGCCTGTTTAAAACTAATGTAGTACAGTCCAAAAATCATAGTGTCAGTGTAATAATATGCTGCTGCTGCACAGATGAGCAAATTAAACAGCAAAAATAATAATTATGTGTAAGTAGTAATAATTACTGGTTGGTGTCTTACAGCAGAGACGGCGTCATAGAGCATTGTGTTATTTTTGTCGTGTGTACATTTAAAGGCGGGAGCTCGTTCATTTCATCCTTTTTCCGTGTGTGCTGAACACCCCCCCCCCCCCCCCCCCCTCCCAGGTGTGCGTGTACGCCAAGTGTCGGCACTCTATTCTGCAGCTTCTGCGATAGCTTCACAGTTAGCCTGCTGTGTAAAGAGTGATTCCAGAGATAGAAACCCCAACAATGCCTGGCAGCCCTCTGTGGCTTCATATTAGAAGAGTCTCTCCCTCTCAATTTCATCCCCCACATTGCCCCAGTGTAACAGATGGTAAACATAAGCCACCTACCTTACTTGCACACCGCTGTGTTGCACATTATTTGATAAATAACAAAGCTTTTTCACTTGTACTGCTGTCCCTCACTGTTCTTTTTTTTTGCGGCATGCAACTAGTAAATTGGGCTGATTTAGATGAAAATATCTGGCAGAAATTATTTTTGAAAAAAGAGCGGGTGTGTAATATTCAACTGTGATACATTCATATATTATACATCTATCTATTTATGCATATGGATGTTGCAAAAGCAAACTACAGCAACTCTGTGCGTGAATGTAAACACAGATTCATGTGCGTCATAAGTAGGGCTGCCACGTCGACTAGTCACGATTACGTCGACTATTAAAATCTTTGACGACTAATTTAATAGTCGAAGCGTCGTTTGAAGCTTTGTAAGATCCCAAAAGACGCAGGAATAAGTAGTAGGATTTAAGAGTGTAATAACGGACTGAAACAGAAGATGGCAACACTGCATGTACGAGGATGCAAGCGGCCGTTAAACCTCGAAGAAGAAGAAGCTGTGTCCGGTATCGTAGCTGTGTCCAAATTCAGGAACCGCATACTCCTGTGCCCGCAGGCCGATTACTTTACAGCGACACGACAAATTCGAAGACTCCGACAAATGCGGCCGACAAACGCGCCCTTCATTTCCTCAGATTTGAAGGATGGGTCGCTTCGTGGCCCAACCTATCCCAGAATTCATAGCGTGGCCCTGCTCAGTTTCCAACAACGGCGGCAACTAGTTAGGTTTAATATTACTCTTATTATTCTTTCTGGGTCACAAAATAAACGTTTAATATATTTTCAGGCAAGAATGTAGCTGTGTAAACCTCAAATATCTGCTCAGTTTATCAAGACACCACATATTTTCAAAAGCGCTCCAACGCTTTCTGAGACGTCTGTTACCCACCAGCTCGATAGTGAGCCGGGGTTCAAGGCTCACTAGAGCCGGCGAGAACACCGGACTCCCGGCAAATCATTTTCAAACCCACCGCCATCTTTCGCTACTCAGGTTAAACGTGATGTATAAGTCACTTAGATAACTTAAAACTGTTATTGTTTGGCTTTTTTCAGTATTTTATTTGTTCCTGAGTAAATCGGTTTGGCTGAGATTAAAGTTATAGTTTTTACACAGCTGAATAAACGTCAAGCAGACAACTGATTATCAGAAGTGTGAGATGCTCGGGTGGTGGTGCAATAAGCTGTACGTTTTACGTCCAATGGACGCATGATCTGATTAGTCGAATATTCGCAAAAATAATCGGTGACTAGTCGACTATCAAAATAATCGTTTGTGGCAGCCCTAGTCATAAGACAGAGAGAAAAGGAAGAATAGCTTCATGGCTAGGGATGGGTATTGATAAGATTTTCACGATTCCAATTCCATTTTTGATTCTGTTTAACGATTCGATTCTTTATCAATTCTTTTTAAAAAAGAGAACACTAAGGTCGATTAGCTTAGAACTTTGTTTTATATCTTCTCTTTGAACAAGATAGAAATTTCGGAGTAACATGGCCTTACAAACCCAGCAGTGAGATCTTAAGAGATCCACAGCCTATGGCTCTTCAATGGGGTGTCACAGGGTCCCCGGGCAAAGAAATTGTAAATGTAAAATAATAAAATAAATATTCTTCTGTAGCAATAACAAAGTATAACATAAATTATTCTGTAGCAATTACACAAGAATATTCAGTAATGTCCCTGCCTACAATTAAACACATTCACTTACCGAAAATCGGGGCATCTGCTGTGGCAAACAGGTGCAAGCCTTTTACCACAAACTTAGTCACTGCTCGGTGACATTCGTCTATCCTGGCCTGAAAGGAGACGCTACCGGTAGACTGCAGCGAGAACTGCCAGCATCAGAGCCAGCCAGACTCTGTCTCTCTCATCATGGTCACCTAAATGCACAGCAATGGCAGGTTTTGTAATAAGGCAGATCGCGCTAACATAATATGCACTGTTAGTTGATTAGTTACCTGCCGCATTAACGGGAGAGGACGTGCAAACGTTACCGCTGCTGCTGGGTTGAGATTCACGAGTCCGGAGCGGAATTAAAAACACGACATTCATTTAAGGTTATCACGTGTTTTGTGAGCAAATGCTTTTGCATATTCGTAGTGTTTCCTCCCTTAAATGAAATATCTACTTTGCAAGTATTGCAAGTTGACGCTCCGCAACGTGGTGACGTCATTCGGGGTGACTGGAATCGATAAGGGAATTGTTTGCAAAAATGGCAAACAATTCCAAGGAATTGAAACAGTGGGAACCGGTTCTCAACAAGAACCGGTTTTCGATACCCATCCCTATTCACGGCATTTTTCATGGTAGTGTAACTTTGGTTAACTGTGTTTACCTGTGTCCCTGTCTAAGGGGGGGGGGGCTAAATAGAATACATAATATGATAAATATATCTATTTTACTCATAATGCAAATGCATATGTTACAGATTGATGAGTCTGCTTGGCTCTGAGTGATGTGAATCCTCACTTTTGTGATGTCTGCATTTATTTGTCATACATGGAGAGAAAACATTATAGTACACAAGCTATGCATGAACCCTTTAGTTGGACTTCAATCAAACTTCAAAGAAGCATGGACTGATGGTGTCTCTAAGTATAAGCTCCACTTCATGCTAGGGCTGTAGGTGCTGAGCTGCTTCACAAACCTTAAGTGTAAAATAGTGCATTCTCAGTTGGATTTTATTTGTTAAAAAAGTGTTTAACTATGTAACATTGCAACTTGTTTGAGTAAAAGAGGTAGAGGTTACTCTAAGTCACTGTACAGAAAATATTAACTGAGCAATGTGTTATTCTAATTAGAGAATCAAATTAGAGAAGAAGTTTAAAAATTTTGAGTGCACGCTGACAGTAATGGTTCTTAGAAAATCATGGTGAAAGTTGCAGGTTAGCCTTTATTAAAAAACAAAACACAAATTGTAGTCGGTGCATCTCCTATCATTTGAGAGCAGGCATTAATTTGGTACTGGTTCCAGACTGTTCAGTACTGGAGTATAAATAAGGGCCTTGACAAACTGTGCCGCAATTAGAATTAATGCAAAGTAAATTTATTCTAACATAGCTGATGTTCTTCTCCCAGTAATGAAGCTGCTGGTGTTGAGAGATCACATTTGATATTGCTTTGTGTTTACAGCCTGTGCTCTCAAGTCCAGGGCTGATGAGGCAGAATGTTCAAAATTGATTGCCACATTTATTAAATAATATGCATGCATTATCTGCCGTATACATGGGCATGAGCCAGTGGTGAGGAGAGTAACAGCAAGACCAATTGAATCAAACAGCAAATGTAGCAACAGATGTTATTGGTTTAAATCAGGTATTCATTAACGTATTAACATATTTTTATAGGGGATTTTCTTTAACTTTAGAGATCATGTGAATGACATGCAAATACATACATTTGGGGGTTTAAAAAAAAATTAGGCTTTGGCTAAGGGGTGTTTCTTAAAATATAACCAACCTATCAAGGCCAAGTTCAGTCCCTGCCTTCACTGCGGGATATCCATGGATGCAGATGGGAGCGAAGAGAGCCTCAGGCACCATCAGACCTGTTTACTTCAGGAGACCTGCACAGTAGCCACATAAGAGACAAAGATCACAACCGACTGTTTCGTGCCACCAAAAATGGACTGAGAGATTGAATGCTCCAGAGACAAAGGCAGCTACAGGGAACTCTTAATGAACTTTCTAATGGTTCATTGTTACAATCTTTAGTTTTATTTCCTTTAGATGGATCTTCTTGATCAAAGACTTACTTTTTTTTTATGACCAGGGGGGTCATATTAGCTCAAACTGAAAACAGAGAGAGAGTTTGAACAATAATTATTTTTGTCCCAAATATTTTGGTTTCATAACCACTGGAAGCCAAAATTTATTGATGCACTCTTTGATATATCACAATATGTGAGACCAGGTTTTACAACAGATTTATACTGTTTAAAAAAAGATTTTGTGGTGACATCTTACAATAACAATGATGACTGGGACAATAAGCTTCCCTTACGTAATTGGGATGGAGTAGGTCATCCTATAAAAGAATATACTCCCCCCTCCGCTAGGTTATGTAATAACTGAATATTGGACAGGGAAACTCCAAATCCCAGAAATCATTAGGGCAAGTTCATTCCATGGTAACTGTCCTCAGATGATCTGACAGTAATCATCTGTTTGAGTCAGCACAATAATCCATTGATAGTAACCGAGGAGCTTTTCTGTTCTCAGACCAACTGTGTACAGATCTTGCCTGTGCTATAAAGAGTAAAGTATCCAGGGCCTGTGTTGGTGGTCTGTTTTGACTCAAGACAGGAATTTTTGGCCTTCTCGATTGTCCTTTGTGTATCACCAGCTATCAGTTTTGTTGCTTTCTCTGCCCTTTTGCCACACAACTGAATCTCATTTGCAATTTCATCTACATCAGAGCCAGCATTGGTCAAGAAAGGGAATAATTACTTTGAAGAAGTCTGAGTTTTAATGTACTTGGATGTTGAAGCTTTTCTTCATACCTTTGTCATTATAGATTATAGATTCTGGTTACCGGTTTGTGTTTGGTGGATATTGGGGAGTAGTCCCTCAAAGATTTCTGGTTTAACTCAACTGTGCGAACATGTTGTAGGAAAAAGAGCAGACAGGCGTGTGTGTGTGTGAGAGAGAGAGAGAGAGAGAGAGAGAGTCAGGTGTGCAGTGGCTCCACTCACATGAGTTTGACGTCATTGTTTAGCAGTGCTTAACTTTCAGGAAAACATGTCAGCACGGATTCAAGGAATTGGGCAATTTGGTGGCGGCTCTTAACTGGAACTGGTCCTTATTTTCCAACCCTTACCGCTGGATATTATAGACATATAGTTGGGATCCATGTCCCTCCACTTATCAACCTAAGAGTTTATCTGGTAGTGTCATCAGTGATGATAGCTCATTGGATGGGGAGGTGATAGAAAATTCCCTTATTTTCTTTGAACTTATAAATGCTGTTGGCTGCACGCGTCAATGAAACGGTGAGTCTGTAATTTTTTCCTCAATATCAACAGAAATATTGTAATCGCAAATTTTTTTGAAATCACTTAGCTCTACCACTGATGATGGAATCATTAGTGTGCTGTAATTAATTGTAGTCAGGTATAGTTTTATTGAGCAGTTAAAAATGCTAAAGGAGCTAGCTATAAAACTGAGTGACTGCTAACAGGAAGCTACCATCCTAAGAAAATGGTTACAGGTAAGAGTACTGATAATGTGTAAATAGTATTAGTAAATCCAACTAGATCCATTTTAGTTCTGAATGTGTCAGGATTGTGTTGATTTATCAACAAAATTAAATGGAGTGTTTTTAAAGCAGTTAAAACTCAGAATTACTGAGTTTTTCGCCACTTTTTTTTTGTTTTATATCACAGAAAGCCAGTACTTAAAAGTAAGTGTATTATATTCCTTAGTTATTTTTTCCCCAAAAATAAATCTTTACAAGGGAGAAATTGACTAAATAGCTTCTCTGATAGAGATCAGCTAAAAAGGGAGCAGATCAGAAAACAGTAAGGCTTTTATCTGCTTTGTATGAATAGTTGGAACCAAACTGCAGGCGTTTACTGAACCCTGGATTAATGTACTCTGAAGGCAGTTTGCAGTTCAGCTATGGGTTATGTCAAAACACAAAAGCCAGTAGAGCTAGTCTCCCTGGAATAAACCTTGAATATCCAACTCGTAGTCAAACCATAAGTAGATCTGTCCACAGATCTTGTGAATGTTTCTGGGAGTTTGCTGGAGTGAATTATCTCATTACCATTAAGTAACTATCTGAGAGTGTTTGGGAAATACTGAACACTTAAAGACGAGAGACTGGAGCACTAGTCTGCATGAAGGAAAACCTTTTTGCCCTTTGTCTTCCCCAGAAATTGGATGTGGTCACACATAATCAGAGATACCATGATGCGGTAATGCAGTTACAAATTGTTGTCAGAATAATTTTCCACTTACTTTGTCCTTCAACAAGCAAATCAGCACATTTTTAATTTGTCTTTTTAGTCACTAAGAGGTGATAATGCATGTTAATAGTAAGACATGAAAGCGCCAGATGTCATTTTGATGTAAACTATTTCATCAATGAGTGGGCAAGATGAAGAGTGAGGCTCTGTGAGGTTATAATGCTCACTGTAAAATATAAAAAAAAATGTAAGAAGAAAGGAGCCACTATACTCTGACAGAAATGAGGGTCAGATAGTGGAATAGCTTTGAATCCCTCAGGGCCATCTGTGTGATGTACACAAGTGAGGAGAGAGAGGCTTTCTTTGATTCCTGACACAGTCTGTCTCTTCTTATGTAAGTAATATAAATGGATTCTGAATCTGTCTCAAAATATGAGTTATTCCCATATTCAAGCATATTGTGTGTTGCCTGTGGCTTTTAAGTTGGCCTTTTGAGTCTTTTTTGCAAGGAAGTAGAATAAATAAAACTAGGACTGTGGATCAGGCTCTAAAGTTCAAAAACATTAACGTCTGCACAAATGTCAGTGAATGACAAGTCACTAGGGGATACCTGATACCTGAATTTGTATAAAGTTTTGTAATGGTGTAATGGTGCCGATTACATGACAACTTTGACCTGCCGATGCTACCAGAGAAAGTCGGTGCCGTTATTTTCAGTGTCGGCTCTTTCTTGACAGAGCTGTATGTGAGAACCAACTGATAAAATAGTCAGTGCTATAGTAAAAGGTCTAGTGAGTGAGCGGGAGTTATGTCTTCTGCTTCCTAATGTCACTCCTATCCGGTTGTTCAGTGATGACGCGACGAATCCTACTTCCGGGTCTAAAGTAGTCTGCGTTTAATATGGCTTTTGTGTTGTTAACATGTTTAATGTTATGTGTTTTCTTCTATTTGATCTCAAAAAGCTCCTAAAACAGTCAGTGATCACTGTTGATCTCCCTCGGCTTTTATTACCGCTAATCATTTATTTAAGCTCAGTTTTTAAAACCTTAGGATGTAACTACAGCCCAGCCCATGCAGCAGTATATGAATGACTAACCTCGTATTGTGGATGGATTATCTCAGTTGTTCTCCTGGTTGAAGTTTGGTCCTTTTACAGCATCCTGCCATGCGATTACATTTGTTCCTGACCACCGAGAACACTCACGTTAACTTTCATCGAGTGGAAAAAAAGTTAGCTTGTTTATATTATGCTAACATAGCTGTGTCGCTAGCGGTCACGTAGCACATCATTATATAGCAGCTAGCCCAACTTCAGTAACCCTACAAACGTCACTGCTGTTTAGTTTTCTGTCTTCATTTATGCTGGAAGTGATAACAGAGCTGTACGTTTGAATTTGTTTCCAAAACCCCGCAGTCAGGACATGCTATATTGTATTTAGATAGAAGCTAGCGAGCTAACTCCCTGCTAACTTCTAACTCCGTTAAATGTCATAAATTCCGTTTTCATGGATGCCTGGATGTTAAACTCAATTGTTACACCTGGTAGAGCAGAACGCTGATCATTTTATTAAAGATGAAAGACTTTAGACAGTTTTTCAACTCTCAGTAATGCCATAGTGATCGTTTGATATATGGACCTGCAGCGGAGTTTAGACCCAGACACTGCTAGTGACGTCAGACTGAACAACCGGATAGCCTAAACCAGAGGATTTCCACCTGTTACTAAGTATGTAAAATGAACTAGGGCTGTGCGATATGACCAAAATCTCATATCCCGATATAAGACTTCTATCGTCCCGATAATGATATAAATCACCAAAATTTTACATTTTCTGTAAATTCTGTGAATCTCGGGCAGCTCGACTTGCGTGAAATGTTTCCAGCTGGGCGTCGTGTACCTGGAGTCAAGTGTTTTAACCGATGCATGAAACGAAACATTTTTAGACACACGTTGTAAAGGCCGCCGTTTCTTTGTATTTATTACACAGGGTGCTGCGGGGAAAAGCCTGTTCTAACCTTTGAGTCTAAGGTTTATTTTTTAGCACCTGACGGCTCTTTTTTGCTATTCATCGGTAAATATTCTGCATAATCTTTCACGTGATTCATTTTATTTTGAAAAGTCTCAACAGGATCTTGAGCTTTATTGTGAAAGGTTTATGTGGAACATAAACAAGCGGACACGCGGTGGTTTTACCGTCTTTGTTGCTAACACAACGCATAAAAACAGGTGCTTGCCCGTTGGTAGTGTGGTTATATTAAATATAAGAGAAAGAGAGAACTTTAAGAAATTAATGTAACCACTACAGTGACCATCAAAATGATGAAAAAATATTGCTGTAAACAGTTTATTTTGCGACACCACGAAACAAACGTTAGCAGAAAATGAAACGATAGATGTTTTTATATTGTCATCCGATATCGAACAGCGCTAAAATGAACTATGCTTTGTTCTGGATCTAATTCTCCATAAATGGTCTGGAGTTCATTTGCAAAAATGTCTCAGAATTAACACGTTCCAGGTTTGAATATCTCTGACAAATTATCTGCCAGTTCATTCAGGAGTCATCGTGATATTTCACTAACAAAAGAAAAATAGCACAATAAAGTTGTGACTGTGACATTCTTAGTCTGGAAAAAATTTCTGAATATCTGTTGTTCATCTTCTGGTAACTAATAGCAGTCGTCCTAAAGTGTGAACCATGCGACTGACATACACCGATTAGGGCTGAAGCAGTATCCTACTTTCAAATCTTTGCGTTCCACTGTTACAACCCCCGCTTCTGATTTTAGTCACCACTTTGCGGCTCCAAATTCAAAAAAAGACATGTAACTCTAGGCTTAGAAGATTTGAAGTCCAATAAGGGTCTAGGAAGCTTTATCTTAGTTGGCGAGAAAAAGACTGTCCTTACCTTTGTGGAAGCAGCAGTTTTCATCAGAGCAATGAGAAATCAATGCAGTAATATGTTTATGAAGATCTGTAAATGATTATTGGTGGTTATAAGAGATGGACATTTCATTGAGGGGAAAAACTACTCACTCTTGTTTCTAGAGTCTGTTTAGTGGAGGCTTTAATTTGTGTGCTGTCTGCTGTTGGCACTATATGGTGCTGTCGATATTCAAAATGTGGTGGTGAGGGGATTTGGAGGCTACTGAGCAACTGTATCTTCTGTTATTTGTGGAAAAAGAGAAGAAGAGCAGGCTGTAAGATCTGCTTTCTTATTTTGAGTAGCACATTTGTTCACAGTTGCTCCTTCACACCCACACATTGCTTTGTTCCTATGATACAATTATATTTTACAGAGCATCTTTTTAGTTGCTAACCAGAGATTTGTCCGGAGTTCACACCTTTTCCACAATATCTTCCTCCGTGTGTTTAGCAGCTTTTCGTTTCTACGGCACATGTTCTGTCACAAAGCCTGCAAATGAACTGAGAGGGTTTTGTTTGTTTCTAATATTGCTAGTCCCAGACTATGGGAGATTTGGTTCATTCTTGACTTCTGGTAGACTAATCTGGTCTTTCTCCTGACACACACCTGTTGTGTATTAAATTCACATGCCTATAAGTATTGTAAAAATATAATATCACAGTTTCATGAGCTCTTCTTGTGTTTGGGTCCATTGTTTCACTGTTAGGTGCCAAAATAATAAACTTGTATCTGTTTTCTTTATTTGTGCTTCCCAGCTTGCTTAATAATTGATTATTTTTACATGACCCTTCCTTCGTCTTTACTTTTCATACTTCTCTTATCTTGGTGTCCTGCTGAGTAACTGAGATTACATGTGAACTGTTAAATATTATATTTAATTTTAGCTGTTACAAAGTACCTAATTTATTCAGTCTTGTTTCAACTTTTGAGATTTAAAGAGCAAGTATTTCCACTTTAAGGTTTTTGGTTGTCACAAGAAGCCACTCATCAGGACATCATGCCTCCAATGCAGTTAATGGGATTCGGATCAAAGTCTCTTTAAAAATTCCTAAAATGTCACTTCCTACATCAAGGAGAATGACGGCAGAGACGTTGTCATCAAAGGTGTCTTCAGTCATGAAAGGTGCTTTCAATAATGAAGAAGCAATTGGTCCATTGGCAGTTGCTAAGCAACTGCATCGGCATTACACTTGTAAGTCAAGGAGCGCCTGTAGGGAGATCCAAAGGGAGAGACATGCAGGGACATTATTGCATGTGGGAGAAATGTGGGATTTACTAATGTATGCAGTGAAATGCGCTTCATTTACTGCTTTATTACAGATATTGATAGGGTCACGATAGTGGAGCAAATCAACAGTCGAGGGGCTTTAGAGCCATTGCTTAGGTTTTCCATCATTTACAGGGACATGATGCAAGGTCTGCTTTCTCTTTGTGGCTCAGTCGAGTCCACATGAAAGTTGAGCAAATGATTTGCCCGGTTACTTTTTCTGTGAGTGAGAAGTACACAACAGAAGTGGTCGTATTTCTGTACTGAATGAGAATAGGGCATAAGGGTAGAATAGCCTGAACAATATATTAACTAAACTATAATTTAACAACTTGTGGCTGTGCAGTAATCTAGTAATCATGTTACAGTAGCTGCACTGTAATTTGGCACACTGGGACCATCATCATACACCAACAGTTTAACTTTGCTACTTGGAAAGTAGAAAAGTTGTTTTGTTTTTTTCAGGGGGGGTGTAAGTAATCTAATTGTGTATTTCCCCAGAAAATATAATTAAGCCTGAGGCAAATGTCTCACTGCAATTATTCTGAGTGGGCACCAGTTCCTTTAAGCATAAAAAGCAAATGTGTGAAAGCACTAATGGATTTTTGCATCAGACTTTACAACTGGCAAAAAGGAAAGATTTGAAAGAGAACTGAGGAAAAAATATTCCTCTGTTCTCGTGAAGTGTTGTGATTATCGGTGTGTGGAACGGCTGGAATTAAAGCCTGCATACTTCTTTTGCTTCAAGTTCCAGCCATTGTATACAGGGTTTGGGGAGGCCCTTTTATCAGAAAGATTACCCCTCTCCATTGTGAAAATAGATTTACCTGCACTGATTACTTTCCATTCCCCGTTCTTTCTTTCTTGCGCCGCCTCCTGTTGATTGTTACAGAAAAAGGGGAAAGTCTTGTACTTCGCTCACTGTGTGGGGGACAAAATGGACAACAGAAGCCTGTAAACATGCTGTGTAACCTTTACTGACCTTTGCAATCCTATTCTGTGTGTGCATACCAATACAAGGGATTGCTGCCATGCCCTACTACACATATCTGACACAGGAATGCACTTAGACCAACACCTTAGCATATAACTGTTCTGGGTATGCCACACAAAACTAAATATCAGAATTATATGAATTGACAAAATACAAAGGAATACGAATTGCATGTAATGAATCAAGACAAGTTAAAGTGATTACATGTGTGATTTGCCGTGTTGCTTTTTTTATTTTATTTCATTTTTGAGATGATGGAAAGGAAAGTAAAACTGAATAAAAAGTATTATTTTTAAGATGACAATTTGGGAAGCGGAACAAAAATTTCTCATGGTAGAAATGTGGAAAAACTGATTCTTTAGTCACACACTGCAGCTACTGGTAAATTAAAGTTTTCTCCTTTGCCTAAAATATATATTAGATACATTTATTGCTATTATGTGTCTGTCTAAGACACAAGTTGTTTACAAAACTACAAAGCTTCATAAATTAAAAGGTTGGTATGCTTCCTGATTTGTGTCATACAGTTGTTCTATATTTTATTGCTGAGGTGTGTTGAAGTGCTTTGGCATGTGTGAGTGTTAACAATGTGTTTGTACGTTGTAAGTGGTTCTGTGCAGCTTAGCTTGCCAGTGTGACCTTGAAAAAACCAACTGTAGTAGTTTTATAACTCAGATTCTGCCTTGTCAGCTTAACTGTGATGATATACTTCCCAGTGGGTGGAAAGCTGAATACTTTGAGCTGTCTCCTGTTGGTACAAATTGTTTTCCTTTCCTGTGGACAAGGCTCTCTGTTAAAGATTCTGTCTTTGTAATTGCTCTCATCGGACTTCTCCAGAGAGCTGCCCTGTAGAGAAGCCATCAATTTTCGGACGGGCCGTTCCATCGTGTACATGTGTGCATATCTCTTTGCTTCCAGTTTAATCACTGTGGAGGTTACGTTATTGAGTCCGTGATGATGACTTTTGATTTGCCTACTGGTTGCCCATCGAGTCTGCAGCCACTTCTCATTAATGCTGATCAATAGGACTGCTGCAGTGTAACCTCCTGTCACAGTCCATAGCCAGCAAGGGCAAGAAATGAATTACATGTTTGTTTGTTTTTTGCCACTGGCATTTACATCCACTCTTGTGGACAGTAAGTGACGTCTGCAAGATAATTAACACATGTATGTGTGCAGGGGCGTCGTGGGGGAAGTGGTGACTTTAACTACCAAGGGTTAATTTCAGCTGAAGTGGAGTTGCAATGAAGAGTTTGATTGTGTTTGATTTTTTTGTTTTGTTATTTCTACACAATTAGCAATAACTAAACTGCCTGAATAAATTGAGACAAAAAAAAAGCTTTCATTCCACTTTCACCTGTTACAAATTACAGATTGACCCCCACTTGACTCTCCTTTACACCATAGCTAATTTATTCTATCTAGGTGACTGCTAATGCGCACCGTGTCCAAAAAGAAACTAAAGAGAGGAGACTGTTAACATTTAAAAAAAAAAAAAAAAAAAAGCACGTGTTAAACATTGAGCCACTGCCAGATGTAACAATATAGTTCTCAAAATGGACCAGCACAACGTAATACCATAATTTTATGTAATACTTAATCATCTAGTATCTGCAAGAATATCAGACCGACATATGACATCTTTTGTGTTTTATGAGCTCAAAGGAACACTAACACGAAATCTCCATTTTATGTCCTATTTATAAAACTAATTCAATCCAGTGCTTTTTAAAATACTGTTATTCTGCCTACTCCCACCAAGAGCTGTAATTTTACTGTTATAGCTTCATAAACATATATTTTTGGAGATTTAATTGAACTTTCACATTTATTAATTATAGGTCGATTGCCTTGACCTGTGGCCTGTGACTTGCTTTAGTGCCAAAAACATTGAAAACTGTATTGGGCTATAAAGCAGGTTAATATATTAACCTGTATCAATCCTGTATGCTTTACTCTGTGATGAAGCATACATGCAGTGACGATGTGATAAAGACTACAGTATATCCAGATATTAAGGTTGAATTCTAAGGACGCATCATAGGTTGTTCATATACCGTATATGAACAGTTCATTGGGGGCTACCCTAATGAACCCTACAGATTACTGCATACAGTGGTTGGCTTAATTAATTAAAATGTAAAAAAAATAAAAATAAAACAAGGAGAAAGAAAGGGGGTTCACATAGACTGCTTATGTGCAGGGCCCAGAGTTCTGTGCTACGCCCCTGTGTGCGCGCGTGTGAGTCTATATGTGTGTCACTATTAGATGCTGTGATTCTCTAAGCAGCCACCTGCGTCTGTTGGGCTCTCAGCAGATACAGGGGGCAGCTGGCTCCTGCTTCCAGTCTGACTCAAGAGGAAGGTTTTATGGCTTGCCTGTATTTGTTACACCCGGATTACGTAATTGTGTTGCATAAGTCACATCCTCAAGGGAATTATTTGTAGATTGGTTGATGCCTATTCCTGCCCCATGTGATAGCGATGTCGTCTTCAGACAGAGGCGTAAAATGATGACGGGAGAACTCCACTGATGTTTATTATATAAATGGTCTAGGGAAAAACAAAATTAAATCCATCCTCTTTCATTCCTCTTTCAGTCCTACTTATTAAGTAGTAATTCATATTATTTTATCTCCTCTAACGACACCATCCATGTGTCTCCTTTTTTATTTTCGTGTCAGGTGTGCACCATGGCATCTAAACCTCCTGCTCCTCTAATGAAGAAGCACAGTCAGACGGACTTGATAAGCCGTCTGAAGAGCCGGAAGATCCTTGGAGTCGGTGGCGAGGACGACGATGGCGAAGTGCACCGCTCAAAGGTCAGATTACATCATATAAACATATTCCAGCGAGTTTGACTCAATCTAAGCGCTAATGTACAGTCAAATGGCTTGTGCATTAGTGCAACAAGCAGCTTGGTTAGAAATGAGTGCATTTGTTAACTATCACCAGTTAAACTACTGGAAAAGCAAAATGACTTTCCACCACAAATGTGTTTACTAGCCCTGAGAAGAGCTATGGATTCTTTTTAAAAGCCACAGTGGGCTGCTAATTGGCTCATCACTCTCTTCGTGTCCCATTGTCTGCATTTGCTCTTTATGGATCAGTAAATCTAGATCACGTAATCCAACAAGCTCTGGCAGCTCCACTGAGATGTGGCTTGGTCCCTTGAGAGACTTCCTGCCTCTTGCATCTCATATGTATTCTCTTTCTGCCTCCCATGCATTAGCACATCAGTATAGACGGTGCATACCAAAACACAACAGCACACAATCAGATATATGTTAGGAGACAGAGTATCATATTTGAATATCAAGTTCCACAGTTGCACACTGACAATAATTTATTCCATTTCACTGAGCTCAGATTTCAAGATTTCAGATTATTATTATACATTTTTGTCATTATCAGACCTCATTACAGTGAGCATAGGCATAGCAGATTGTTCCTCACTGAAATATTCATTAACATGCAAGTGTGAAAAAGGGACAGAACAGAAGGGAGCAGGCATACGGTGGTGGCTGATAGTTCGTGATGTGATGTCAGCCCCCTTTTTCTCAGCTCTCCTGAGTGTTTGTTTTCTCTCTCAATGTTTTAGCACGGAGCCTAACCCTGACATCTGCCACTCAGAAACCTTTCCAGGACGGTATGATAAAGACAGAAACGAATGTGGCAGTTGCTCCTCTCTCTTGAGTCTTGGGGTTGCATATTCACTGTAATGGCTGAACCAACAACAGGGTATACAAACCACAGTAAAACAACAGTTTGGTTAATGGAATCTACTGTACGTGCTGTTTTGAAAAAATGTGTTTCCCTGTTTAACTTCGACATTGAACTAAATTAGAATTTAATTGTTACTGTGACAGTATAATTGTTCACTTATTCTACTCCATTGTGCTTACTCTTGTTGTTCCATTTATCCTTGCCATACATAGTTTTTTTTTTTTATATATAGAGGAAACAGTTGACTCCATCCCGGTGGTTTAAGTAAACAATGGAAGGAAGTGCTCCTGCACTCTGTTCACTGTGCCTTCCTGCTTCTTCTACTACTTAGAGATAAGAATACTCTTCCTCTTTAAGGGACAGAAAGACAGTAGTGCATTACTGCAATGCTTTATCTAGGTGCTACTGTGCAAAAAGATAATGCCTCACCTGGCTGCACCATTACTGACAGCTTGTTTAATTCAGTGATCCTGTATTTAAGTGGTAATGGGATGTTGCAACTGACAGATACTGATATTTCAGAGCACTGCTACTCTAGTTGGTATTAGCTGAATATTTTTCATCCTCTATGGCTGAAAAGCTGCTCATTGTTTACTAAATAGCTGAAGGAGTGATTGATGACAACTCAAGGCCACAACAGCTGCACTATAGCTTCTCTCTACACAAACAACATTGTGTATTTCTTTTCCTGTTTCTCCCTCTTTCCACTCAACTGCCTTCTGCAATATTCTGCCCTAAGCCACCATGGTACCATCAATTGATGCTCAGTTTTCAGAGTATGAATATTTCTCATGCCAGTCATGAATATTTATGTGTTCTTGTCAAAAACGGCCCCTAAAACCAAAGGCACAGGAAGAGTGATTCACCTGGTTATGTGACCACAGCTGGCACAGATGGATTCGTGTACAGGTGCTTCAGTTGCACTGCAATGAGGGATGTACATGTCTACCCCTAAATTAAAGACTGCAGCAGACATTGGGAATTTAAGAATCTTAAAAAGAAAAATCCCCTTCCCCCATCTTACTTCAAGCACATGAAGTCTTTGTTTTCCTTTCTGCTGCTTTTGAACACGGGTTCTCTAAAGCTACTTAACAAGTTCAGGGCCATCAGTCCTTCTGTTTGTGTATACATCAAAGATTGATGCAAATGCACACACATGAATCACTACCCTTATATATTTTGTTTAAACGTGGTGTGTTTTTTATCTGCATCTAAAGTCATTGCCATGATGAGGTTATTTTTATATGCCAAATTACTGTGCATTACAAATAAATGTCTGGTTGCAAATTACATATTTAACTTAGGAAACTCTTCAAACAAACACAACAGGTATAGTTTTTTGACAGAAGTGCTCAAAATGGTGACATTTGAAATTCACGTCATGATGTGAATTTCACAGAAAGTCAACAGACACGTTTATAGTTGCATCTCGGCCCCGAGGGCAAAAAGGAAAAGTCATGTTTAATGATATCCTGGAAAAAGCTCTCTCCAGCTGCAGTGAAATTGGGTCTTGCTGATATTGTTATATTACATAATAAGTATGATGTAATGCATCAACTCTTTGAAATACACTTTCTTTTGAAAATGGTCCAGATATTGCACTTATTACCATGCACCTTGTGGGAGATGGCAGAAGGTAAAAGCCAGTGAAAACCCATTTTTTGATATGACATCGATCATTGTTTCGTTCACATTAAGTTTTCACAGGCTTATCAAACAGAAAGCTATTCCGTGTTCCTTGTAAACACTCGTAGCCAGAAAATGATTCATCTTCTCTTCTTTAGAGCTCTTTTGCTTCTGTGTATTTTTAGTTCTGTGTGATGCTACATCTGGCTCCAGCACCGGAACCCTTTGAGGGAAGAGAATGTTTTATGATGAAGGGAAATCATTCATGTTAAGGATATGATGGAACCTGAAGGGTTTTAGATGAAGGAATTCAACTTCACAGCCAGCCAACAGTTGTAATTTCTCTGTGGGTTCCTGTCCGTTCAGGCAGAAAACTTGGTTTGTTTATTAATTTATTTTCACTCTCTGTGGTTATCTGGGACAGTTTGTTTTCCTTCCTGCTCATGAGCCTGACCCTGAATCTGTTAACAACATTTCTGGGCTTGTTTCTCCTGTTTATTCTTACAGGAAAAAAATTACTACGAATCCACATTCTGTAAACACATAACACTAATGTAGTGCATTGAAAAGCAATTACCTTGGTTTGTAAAAGCACAAATTATTTATTTCAATCTAACCAACAGTCTGAACAATGCAGTATAGAATTACAATGAATCCTGAAAGAAATACATGTTTTCACTTTTTTCTTTGATTAAATTTGAACTATTAGCTTCCTTTCATATTTTTTCATATAGTTACTGTTCCAAAGGTGTATGCTAATATTAAATGTGGTCAGGCCTTCAGATAATAAGGTCAGCATATGTGCAAGTAATCCCTCTGAGCCATGAGATGAGGCTTCAGCCTGCTGTAAATGCTTTCAGATGTGTTTTTTATGCTCTAAGATTTTTGTGATCTCTTTATGATAAAAATGATCTTGTGAGGCACATACGAGCAGAAGCACATACAACACCCCATCAGAAGAAGGGGTGGGTGAACAGAGATGTTGCCGTATAGATAAATAGGCCTTCTTAAAACAGCACTACAGCAATTTAAAATAAATGAAGTCGGACATGAGCATAATGGGTCCCTTTTAAGTGATTAATTGATTGTCAGATGTGTGTAGCATGCTAATGAATTAGTTTTAAATTCCAATAACTCTTGGGTCCTTTGAGTTTGAAAATATAGTTGCTGCTTATTAGGATTCCAGGGTCTACTCTCATCTGTAATAAGAGATGCTTATCCTATCAGATATTGTATATCTTCTGAATATTGCTGTGTGATAAGATCAGTTTGCATGGCATTTCATGAAATATTTACTGCTATCTGTCCTTGTAGTCGGCTTGAATGAACACTTGGTCATTAAGAAATGGCACGTCACACTTAGTTTTCAGTTTGTCAGACATTTTTCCCACTAACGATTTCAGGCTTCCAGGATTATAAATTTATTATTATGTGCTGCTACTGTTGCCAGCAGTCATTTGTTGCAGATGATGCTTTTCTTGTGGCATTGACATGGTAGTCAGTTATTCGTCTAGAATTCCCTAAAAGATATTATGACATACAGTGAGTCTTAAGGAGGCGATTAAAAAGGCGAGAACATTTACAGTCTCTAATTAACATTAAGAGATGCTTCTCTAACACTCAGCCGCTCTGTTCCTTTCTCTTGAACACTCTGTTTTGTGTGCTTCTCTCCATTAACTACTTTAAATACACCTCCAGAGTACTCTTTCTTCCTGGTTATGTGGGGTTTTGCTGAAGGTGATCATAACATGTATTTGTTATGATGACATGATTGTGATTGCATTTACCTTCTCATCACTCATTTCCTGTTTCTTTTGTCTTGCCTCGTTTGCTGATAGATCAGTCAGATGCTCGGAAATGAGATGAAGTTTGCAGTGCGAGAGCCTTTCGGGCTGAGGTGAGATTTCAGCTGCTCAGTTACTCAACATCACAACAGTCACAGTTAACACAGCAGACTGTGTAAGGTCATCCGTGCATCATTGCTAGTCTTGCAAAGTCTACAATCTGTAATTTTCACAGGATGGGTGTAGCATTTCATATTTCTCTCTTTTTAGGGTGTGGATACTCATCTCTGCAGTGGGTTTCACAGCTATGGCTCTGATGGTAAGATGTTTTGCACTGATAAATTTCAAAGTCTTTTCATTTTCAAATGTAAGGCAGAAAGAAATGTATCTTTTTAGAAGTGTGAAAACCACGTTATGCAAACGCAGCGCTGAGTTACTGTAGGTTCTGTTCCAAGATATCAGTGAGGGACATCTGGGGAAACAGCTCCGCCTTTGTTAACCTCACCATCTACATTCACATTATCCTCCAGGGCATTCCCTGTGATACTAGCTCAAAAATAGGGAGACTTTGGGAAGCACACAGTGCTGTTTTGCTGATATGACAAAGCTATGTTGTGCTTTTTCCTTTTTTTACCCTACACAGGCTCTGGTGTTTCCCAACCAACTATATGAGGTCGTTTTTGAGGAGGAGCTCTCCACTACTAACATCTCTGTTCGCCTTTACGGAGGAGCATTGCTCAGTAAGTCCAAAGTTTTATGAAAGCTGTGCAGCTAATTCATTCATAAAGGTATTTATGCTACTGAGTGTGAATATACTTGCATGAACAAGTGCATTGACCGTGCAGCACTGATGCAGACACGATGCTTTAATATTTATTTATTTACATGCTAAAAATATACACTGCCTCACTGCACTGCCTCTTGTGTTTACAGCTTCTAATGTATTCATTTTGAGTCAAACACTTCAAGCACTCATTCAGATACTATAGAAAGAGCTCTCTTCTTGCATTCAGATACTGTATAAAGGGATCTCTTCTTCCTCCAAAATCCTTCCTTCAGGCTGCAAATGGTGGCTCTATAATTCAAGTTCTGTTTCTCTATGAGGTAAAAGACTAGTTCTCCAGAATGGCCACAGTCACCTCCTTTTTGCAGCTTTATATATAAGATTTGGATCCAGTTGGTACACGGTGGCAGAACAGTAAGTTTGTGTGTGCGAATGAGGTGCCATGGAACTAAAAGAGGAGGCAGTGTATTACTCTACATTCATATTTTGCAGTTTTCTCTTTTGCAGTGACTTAAAAATGTTTGTTTTTTTTAATGTCACTTCATCAACGAGACAAAGTGCCATTTTTGCTCAGCTCCCACCTCACGCATAGCATACAACGTGTCTGAGATGCGAGCAATTATTTTAATGGGTTTTGACTTGAGACAGAGCTGTCAGTCGGGTGATCACAGGGTTTGTAATGGGAGATGGGAGAATATGCAAAGGACAGACAGAGAGAGTGAGAAGGCTTAATGTTTAAGTACAATTTGTGAGGTTGTCATTTTAATTTAGTTTACTAAATCAGTCAAAATGCTAGCACCTAAACTTCATATAGGCATTCAATAACATGAATACTAAGGGAAAGACTTAATACTATGTTTTATGCATATCTTGATAAATCAAAAATGTAAAATCTGAACAAATCCCAGCTAAACCACTACAAGAACACATGAATGAACCAGCTTGACCTTGAACTGGCTTCTTCATTATAAATGTCATTCACACTGTGGGGATTAGCAAAAGAGGGTGATGGCCTATCAGACTAGGTGCAGTAAGGGGGCGGATGATGGGGTCTCATCTGCTG
Source organism: Diplotaxodon limnothrissa (assembly GCF_057381915.1). Taxonomy (NCBI): domain Eukaryota; kingdom Metazoa; phylum Chordata; class Actinopteri; order Cichliformes; family Cichlidae; genus Diplotaxodon; species Diplotaxodon limnothrissa. The sequence continues at coordinate 16,311,232 of NC_140602.1, read as the reverse complement.
CACAGATGGAACCAGGCAGGGAGAGGATACAGTCCATCAGCCCTCCCACCTTTCAGCCTACCCCTTCTTGTTTCCATAGCCTCACTGTTCTCTGCAGGTGGGAGTGAAATTCAGGAAAATGAACAGGAAGAAGAGCAGGCACTGAAATGATTGCACGCAAGCCCGTCATCACAGACAGAGAGTCAGAGCTGAATCAACAGGCCCCGTTAGCAACATGTGCACATGGTGTCAAGATTCTTGTAGTTTTATTAGTGGAAATTCTCTCGGACATGTAGGAGTCTTCCTTCCCGAGCTTGCTCTTATTTTCTGTTTTCATTCCCATGCCCCTGAACCTATAAATTCCCTATTTTTGCATTCTTTTCCAGGCCTGTCCCTCATCATGTGGAACGGACTCTACACAGCAGAAAAGGTCATCATCCAGTGGACTCTACTCAGTGAGGCTTGCTACTTTGCTGTGCAGTTTTTAGGTGAGTTTTCCAACACAGATTACAAGTTATCTTCATCTTGTTTTGTTTCATCCTTTTCTGCCTCATGCAGAAAAAGGATGGCTACTTTTGTCCATGTGGGAGTGTTTGCAGAAAGAAAAATGTGCAGGTAGTGCCCTCTTGTGTTCAGTGTGAGGTGTCACATCCTTGTATTTCAAATTTAGACACATTTTTATTTAAATCTTAAAACGGTACTTTTAAGCTCTTATGTACAATGAAGCATTGTGTGTATGGGTATAAATGGTGCTGTTTTTGTGTGTGTGTTTTTTCATAGTTGGCATAAGTGTCAATTTTCATGTTGCTCTCTTTCATAGCTGCTCAGGTAATTAATACTTTATGAAAAACAAGCAGGGAGTTTGCATATACGCACTGTCTTTATCAAAAATTTACTGATAATTGTGCTGATCATGCTTTTTTTCAGAGGCTATTGTTGTTTATTATCATTTAATATCTAATTTAAGTAAATTTCTATTTGTGGTTTCAGTGACGTCCATCACTTTAGTGGAGATCGGCATCCTTCCCAACGCCGCCATGCTGCTTCTCCTCAGTCGAGTACTCTTCTTGCTGGTCACCATGGCTTACTACTACCACCTGGGCCGTAAGCCAAAGAAGATCTGAGCTGACTGTGTGATAACTTCCAGGGTGGGGACAGTTAAGCACAGATCACAAATGCGGGGCCAGAAGGTTTGGATTATGATTTGATTGGGGCTCGGAGCATTACTTTGCCAGTCAATGCCCCCTGCCCCCTTCCACAGGACCTAGCCTAATGTAACCCCCAGTATTTAACAGATGGGTACAGTCTCATATTCCAGACTCTGCAACAAGAACAAGAAACCTCATAGTGAAAGTAAACTACTTTCACTGGGGCTGTGAGGTCCAATCCTGTATTCCTTTGATTTGTAATATTAATTAACATTACAGAGTAGTTCTAAACACCTGAATCTATTGTTCATGTACAGCTCATGATTTCCCGACTCAGTATTTTGTGTCTGATAAGAAGTTGCATCGACGCCGTTTCTGAATCACACTCGAGGACCAAAAGTTTGTGCTGTCATTTGTTTGTTGTTTTGATGCTGTTGACGTTAAATCACATTATGTACTCTAATAACTGAGCTTGTGCATGCTTTCTGACGGCTTTCCAGTGAACACTCAAAATACACAATCCAAGGTTTAAGATTCGGAAAAAGCCAAATGAGTGACGATGAAATCTGTTCTAAACTGATAGCTTTCACACTGAAAAAAACAGTTAAAGTTCAGTGTTTACTCTCAGTTATGGCCATTAATAATATTCAGATCTAAATACTTTTCAGGGACTTATTATTATTCCTTGAGTGGACTATTTTGGACTATATTTTCACTACTGACATTAATACATGCAATGTTGATGAACACGTGAAGTTACTCATACAAGAGGAGCAGAGTAGTTCTCTCTTTGCTGTGTGTGCACTACAAGATGGGACTCTTTATCCCAAGTAACATTCAGACTACCTTAAAGCTAGTGTTACAAGACAACCACATCAGTGTGCAGGTAAACAAATCTGAGCTGGCTGTACTTTGGTGATGTAGCACAGTTTTCTTTTTTTATATACACCATATCGTTAGTCTTGCCTTAAAACTACTTAAAAGAACAGTCATCTACACTGCATCCTGCTCCCTGTACATATGTAAATAAAATTATTTACTATTCTGTGCTGTTCTTGTGAACCAAACAGGGAACTTTTTCAGTATTGGGTAAAATGATTTTCAATTCTAATCCTCCACCTAATTATGGCGTGTCTTATTTTGTACCTATTTAAGTGACATTTGTGTTTTGACATCATGCATGCGATGTAATCCACCGAAAGATCTATAATCCATAAAACTTTGTAGCAAGTTGCCACAAACAGAAGACAGCAAAGCAGTAAATGGCTGAATGAACCAAAATGGCAAAAAAAACAAACCCTAAAAATGAAAAGCTGATTGATAAGACAGTTATACTGTATGTGCTTTAAAACAAATATATCATATATTTGACAGTTTTCACCCGTTGCTGAGTACATTTCTACTTCCAAATCCTCAGCATGCCCTCAGGTACATCATAACTCAGCTTGGTTTTGAAGCGGTGCCAGCAATCCAGTTTGTTGACTCAGCAGCACCTAAAACCTGATAGAGACACTCCCAAATACAGGCGACTCATTTGTAAGCTCGAATTTTAAAAAAAGGGAGCATACTGTAGGTCTTCAAAGGTGGTCTGTATTGTTACAAAAGACCACACTGAGTCCTGCCCTAGAAGGGAGTGACCCGTGATTGTGGGTTTGCAGTCCAGTGCTGAAGGCAGATGTGCTCGTTACTTGGGGCGAACTTTTAGTTCAGATAGGGAACGCGAAACACGGGTGAGGTCTCCTGTACCCCTGAAAAGTAGTAATTATCCTTTTTGCCAGGGTTTAATTAGATGTAGCTCTCCCGCGTGACGTTCTGTTCCTCAACCTGAAATGCTCTGTCCTGGCTAGCACGATAATTATGGCGTGTAAGAGAAATGCCATTCCATTTCCCTCAATACTGCGAGGCCTCAAATCATCAGCCTTACGAAAATGTTCAAAGCTCTACAAAGCAGGTTATTTTTGAAGTGATGGGCAGGCAGGAGGAGGACGGCAAAGACATGGCTCTTTCATCTTCTGGTTCTCTGACATAAATTAGCCAAAACATTCACAAGCAGCCAGTGTTCTTTGAGTTTGAAGACATGGCAAGTTGAGCTATTTATTCCCTCCTTCACCCATCATGCGTTATACTGTTGTGAATAGCATTCCTTACTCTGTTTCAAGTTGTAGCATTGTTTTATATGTATTTATGTGGTATATTGTACCTCAAAAATGCATTGCTATTGATTTTGCATTACAAAGTGTGAAATAAAGAACCCCATTGTTTATTTTGAAGACTTGACAATGTATCCAGTCACCTTGTTTTTTGCTGTCCTTGCAATATATGTATAGGGCTGTAAATATACCGTATGTCTTAAATCACAAAGGGAAAGGTTTGGGGGGTTTTCTTAGCAATGGACTATTGCAGTTATTTAACAAAAGTATCCTCACATTTCCTGTTATTAAATCTAATGGCAGATCAACTTCAAATATACCTGCCTACCTAACGCCCAGCAGATAGGGAGCGACTTCTGCGCACAGGTAATGCTAGGGTGCAGTCTCTACACATCCCATTCACTTGTCTGACACCGCCTTTTAGACCCTTCAGCAAAACATCCCGTTCAACTTGGCCAAACGCATCACCCAGCAAAAGACGAGCTCCACGCGTTTGTTTTAACGTGTTTAACCAAGAAACTTAAGAGGAGCTGCGCAAGCCCGCGCTTTGTTTGGTGTTTTCTGTCGAGCGTGTCACAACACGATCATCTGCACAAATATAATTCGGTGAATTCCAGCTCGACTACATACTATTTCAGGTCTCACCTTTTCCCCGGGCTCTTCTTACCTCTTTACACACACGCACAGCGTGCAAAGGCTGAAAAGAGGGATTGTGTGGCTGTGGAAACGTGTGCGTAGTTAGGGTTGTTTATAGGCAAAAGGCTCCCATGTGCCCCGGTTTTGTATGCATTCGCCCCACATTTTCCCATTTAATTTATTGAACCCTGGTTTACTGCTTGGGGGTGACATACAATGACTCATTTAGAAGCTGTGTGAAATGTTTCGTCAAGTTTAACCATCAGCACGTGTGCTGGTATAATCTGCATTACTTTATAAAGTCTTTGTATACAGACAATTCTCTAAACGAGAAAATATCTAGACTGATATTTTCTGTTGGGGCTTAAGTCTTTTTCTCTCGTGAGAGTTTAAGAGAAGTTGCAAAATGTCTGCAAAACGCACAGTCTTGACGCTATCAGGGTAATAAGATTGATGATAATCAGAAGACGGTGCTTCGTCTAATGCTGGGCCCCACATTTGGCATCCGCTGCGAATGAAACTGCAGTTGCAACCGCAGAAAAAGCCACGAAAATCCTTTACTGATTGCTAAGGTGTTACAGGTGTTACACTGTTTTCTTAGATGCCGTTGTAAACTGCGCAAATGCAATGTCTGACAGGAAGTTGAATGCGGTTTGGTTTTTGGGTTTTTTTGTTGTTTTTTTGTTTTCTCCTGATGAAGAAAAGAAAACAATGTGCCCGTTGTGTAAATGAGACACCCACAAAAGGAAAAACTCACAAGGTTGAGGTTGTGAAATTGTAATAAAAGAACTAAAAAACACACCTGCAGTTGTGTTGCACCAGGAAGGCAGGAGAGGGTTAAAAATGTGGGTGTAACGAATTTGCCCCCTCACGCACATAAACCACACACAAACCAGTCAGACAGACACCATCATTTGTTTCTCTCACACTCCGAGACCAGACTCTGTTTCAACGGTAGACTCCTCTGTCAGCTCTGAGCACCTCCAGAGACGCAAAGTAAGTGTTTGCGATGTTTTTGTGTATCTAGCTAGTAATAACCCCAGAGTTACCCGCGCTAGCTTGTGAAAACACGCCGTTGGAATGCCCCCTTTTTTTGTACTTTGTTTGGAGACCTTTTGTTTAGTTTACAACGGTCTTTATGGGCCGTTTATTTTCTGTTAAAGTTGCTGGAAACTTGTTAATAGAGTGAGTAGTTAATTTTGTCGGGGAAATTTGAGGAGCTGGTCAGTGGACGGTCAGCTAGCCGTGAAAGACACGAGATGCTGTGTTCAGTGTCAGGCAGAGCCAGAGTTTCAGTCCCAGGAGTCATTCAGATGTAAAAATACTTTTTCAGCCAGATTCAAGTCCTCGCTTTTTGTCGTTTGTACACGTTTAATGCTGGTGTATTGACTTTAATATGTTGTGTGAGAGCTGTACGTGTTTGTTGGGCAAACGTTAAAACAGATGTTCAAGGTTCTGCTTTCGACATGGTGTAATTACATTATTTCGACCTTCCTGGACACTGAAAAAATGGCTGAGTGTGGATAATTGTTATGATTGGTATTTTGTGATTATTTTTTTAGACTTTACACTTGAGCAAATGAAAAAAAAAAAACTAATAAAACAACTCCCCCCTTTTTTTTTTCTTTTTTTTTTTACATGAGGCAACGTAATGCAAAGTTTAAAGCGTTTAAGACCAGTGACGTACCTATGAAATCTGGGACCCAAACGTATGTGGTCTCACATGCCAGATCGGTATAATAAACACGTGAAAGCATGTGAAGTAAAGCTATTATAGTTCACTCAAATATATTTTCACATCTAGTTTTAGTTAACTGAAATATAACACAAAACAAAAATGAACTAAAATAGAATTACAGGGAAAATATTTTTAGTTTAGTTTAGTTTTTATTTAAATTTGGCAAAGACATTGATAGATGTGTTTATTGAGGCTCAACTGCATTTAAAAAGGGGATCAGCTTTGGGTTAGTATCTTGCCTAAGGATATTTGGCATGCAGACTGGAGCAGCCAGAGATCGAACCACCAGTCTTCCAATTAGTAGATGACCTGCTCTACATTCTGAACTACAGCCACCCCTAAATATTAATAGATCAGTAGTGGCTAAATCCTGCCTCTGACATTTTCCATTAATACAGTTTAAAAATTGAGAAAAGCTAGTATTGAAACGAAAAGTAAACAAATTGCCAAAAAACAAGAATTAAACTGAAACTAAACTGAATTGAAAGCAAAGTGCACATAAAACACATACTAATCAGAAAATTATAATAACTGATGTGAAGTGGTTATTAGTTATCAAGATTATCAGCATCAAAGTCTTTTTAAATATGAAATTTGAGCACAGTTCATCCCCTTAATGCAGTAATTACAGTGTGAAGCTTCAGGGTAAAAGAGTTCAAAGTTTTCACGTCTTTGTTATACTGTGAGCACAAAACATACAGGTGGAAGCCTTCTACATCTGGCACATACACAGAAAGATTACAGAAAATAAATCCCTAAATAAAATGAATTGTAATTAAAGTAAATTAGTTTCCAACAATTCCTATCAAAATCTTCTCCCATGTTGATCTTAATAAATCCCAATAAACTTGTGGTCTGAATATTCAAAGTAAAAAAAACAAAAACAAAACAGGTGACGCACTGACACTAAAACGTATTATTTACACAGTAGCCAGTATTCGTGGTGGATATAAAATAACTTTTAATTACCCACTTATTGAGTCTGTGTCTGATATTGTCTGTAATCTGAGAAGATGGGGCTGTTTTTCGAATTTTATACATTTCTCTTCATTTATCCAGCTAGTTAAGTGCTCTGATACTTGTCTATGGAACAAGAAGAACAAGAAGAACCAGAAATATTTTTGGCCATTCTCCAGCAGGAGTGGCCTAAACCTTTTGCACTTTTCACCGTGGAGGCTCTGTGGGAGCACTGGGGGGGGGAAAAAAAAAAAAAACACATCCAAAAAATGGTGCTGTAATTCCAGGGTTTGGGTGGTCCTTCCACATGTTAGGGGCCTAGTAACTGTTTTATTTCTCTCAGTGCAACAGCCCTAATTGTAAGCTGAGATAGTTTGAAGTGGAAGCAATGAGTAAGCTACTGAAATTCTAGGTAACATCCAGTTAATACAGTCTTGCAGTCTTTCTGCATTTGTGGTATGCCTTTAAGCAATTTTGTGGTGTACAAGAAGAAGTTGAAGTCTGAGTAGGCAAATGAATTCTCAGTGCCTGCCTGGGCTCAAACGCCTCTCTCTAAAGTTTAATGTAGAGTAGAGTAAGGGACTATTTTGATTGTTTGCTTATTCTGGAAGTATTTGTGATTGGACAAATTGTTAAATTTGTTAAACTGTACTTCAGGGTTTGGAGAACAGTTGTAGATTGACGTAATCGAGTTACTCAGTGGTTTTGTTGGACCTATAGAGCCTATACAGAATAAAATCAAATTTTGGAAGCACCATAACAGGTATTGATGACTCGCTGTAAAGGTCATCAGCAACTAAGAATATATGCCAGCAGGGCTTTCTAAAAAGTGGACCAAACTAGCAATGAAAACTAAAAAATGATGTATTAGAAAAGAGAACTTTCTGGCAAAATACCTCCCAGACAGAAGTCTCTCTAAAAAAAAAAAAAACCCTCTCCCACTGCTGTTGCACCACAAATCATTGTGTTAGTAGATTAGTAATTACAGTTTTGTTTTTGTTCTTGTTTTTTTTTCTTTGACTCTTCTTGGTCTAAGGATGTCAAAAGAATTTCTGCTGGTATTAAACTTTGATATTTAATTCTGTTAAAATTAGATTCCTTTCTTCCCATTCATTATTTTTCATTCGGCTGCTGTTATGTATCATTGAATTTAGAGTTTGGTGGGGTTTTTTGCTACTCTGTTTTGTTTCGTTTATACACAAAATGATTGTCTCGTTGCCATAAATGCCTCATCTTTTCTACTGAATAGTGGGGGATTTTTTTTTTTTTTGGTTTCTGACAGTTTAAATGTCACATAAGTGGAAATTTGAAATCTGTCATCTCACAAAATTCCATCCATCCATTTTCTATGACCTGTAAGGGTCCGTGTCATGAGGCATGAGGACAGCAGTGTAAATATAGCTCTTCCTGTCCATCCTCACTGTCTTCAGCTCTTCTTGGTGTTCCTAAGCCAGCTGAGAGACGACATCTCTGCTAATGTCCTGTATCTGCCCTAGAAAATCTCTCAAACACCTTGACTAGGATGGGACAAGGAGGCATCCTAGTCAGATGTCCGAACCCCCCCCCCTTTTGTCTTTTCTGATGTAGAGGAACGTTGGTCATACTCTGTCCTCTCCCGAGTGACTGGAGTCATCACGCTATTTCTAAGGGGGAGCTCAGACACTTTAAGTCCTTTCTACTGCTTGTATCTATGATTTTGTCCTTTCTCTCATAGCTCACAGCCCGTAGATTGTAGGAATCTTGACCAGTATATCGACATTTATTTGACAATGCTGGACTCCACTGTTTCACCACTTGTATAAATACTTAAAAGTTGCTACCTCAAGTAGAGGAGCTTACTTTCAAACCGGAGCAGGGATTTGACCACTTTTCCGGCCAAAAACCATGACATCACAATTAGAGGTGCACATCTCACCCACACCACTTCACACTCAGCTTTGAATAGAAAACCAGAAACAGTAGAACCCCACCCCAGAAAACAAAGACGTAATTCTGTGATCACACATCTGATAACCTCAACCCCTTGGCTGTTCTTAGAAACCGAGAAATGGGAACAAATCTCTCTGATTTATTGGCAATGATGTGACTTGATATGGTTGGATGGGTGGATAAAAACATTGTCAATTACATGATATAGTGACTGTAGACCAAATCTGTGTTTAGTCTTGTTGCCACAGATGTGTCATCATTTTCATTTACGTGGGTAGGTACCAGGCACCCAACCACAGATGGGGAGTTTACTGATTTCTTTTGCCATACAGCTTGTCATTACATAGATGCAAAATGGGAAATCCCCTCCATCCCTGAAAACCCACTGAGGTGTATCAACTAATAAAGCAACTGAACTGATAAAACATCGTCTATATTACCGACACCCCATGACTCAGGCGAATTAAAAACTTTCATAGACATAAAAAATAACATGTTGACGAAAGCTATCAATACTAGCAGCCCTGATTCTCTGACCAGCAGACCGCAGAGGCGGATTTTACTCCAGGGGCTGTTTCTAGGAATGCATGCATTTTGAAGATGTTTTCTTTTGTCACTGAAATGCAGCAGTAAACAACCTACAACCTGTTCGTGCATGGTGATCAACAGTTTTTGAAATGTTAAAGCAGGATTCTGGCACGATATTGAGAGCTTTAGTAGTACCAGGATGGTGTCTGGTTCATTCGTTCCAACACTGTGGCCTCACAGATGCGTAAGTGGGTCATATTAAATGGGAATATGACCCATGTTAGGAGGAGGTAGTAGAGGGAGCTTGGCACACTGCCTGACGTTTTGTGTTCAACACGACCATAGCTGATCAATGCTGGGTCCATTTCAGACACAGTTGCTGCCATCTGCCATTCGTGCTGTCTCGTCTCTGTAACCCATGCTTGTGAACTGACCCTTTGTACAAACACTTATTTCAGCGTAATGCTTTTAACCTTTTATTGCACCCAAAATACTGTTAGTAGGTGTTCGCACCTTACGCCAAACCACAGGGAGGGAGATGGATGTAAAGAGGGGGGAAAAAATGTGTGAGATCACGGGGCCGGGAAGTTCAGGTAATTCTGTCGCGGTTTTATTCAGGGGAATTTTTCTTTTTTCTATCCTGCACATTGTTTTTACACCAAGCTGAGCCTTCACTTAGTTCAAATTGGAGAGATGAAAAATAACCTTTCAAGTAAACTGCCTTTTGACATCAGCAGCAGCATATATATATTTTCTACTTGTAATGAATGGTTAAAATCCCACTCCTGGGTGGCTGTTTAGCTCCACTTCCCATTCCACTGCCGAGCCTTTATTTTCACATGCTTCCAGGAAGTTAACTGTGATTGGCTTTGACTGTGTAAGCTACGCAATAAGAATTCTCTAAATGCATTTTCAACTTGATCTTGTCAGTGTGCGAGCTTCTATGAAAGCTATACTCCCAAAAGAGTATAACCTCAGTTACTGCCTCGTAATAAATGAGGCTAGCACGTTATCTTATTTATGTTTGTTGTTTCAGAAATATAATAAGTAGCATTGAGGCATTGTTGGGAACTGTTTTAAGATGGACTGGGGGCTCAGTCAGCAAACAATGGTTGTCATAACTAAGCCTTTTTTAATCCCCGCTGCTGCTCACCATCTAGACATAAAGACCAACAATCTCCTTTAAGGATTATCTACTTTGCAAGGGTATCTGCTGTGTGGTTTGGGCTTTGCATTGTGTGTAGCTTTGTAAATATGAAATTGTGTTGGTATTTCTATCAGTATTTTTATGCTACATTTAATAAGTAATAATATTGAAAGGCTTTTGATAGAGCTGCTCTACAGACTGTATCTGACAAACAACTTAAAACCACGAAAGCATGTTGAATCTGAAAGTATTCTTCAGAAAGCAATCTGAAGTATTTGTTTGTCTGTGTTTATGTTTGTGTAGTCTAAGTAACTCACTCATGTGATAGTTACCAGCAGTTCAAATGAAATTTGATGGTAAAACCAGTTTGAACTACACTGAACAGCATCAAAGCTTTGGGGTTTGGTTGTTTTTTGCTGGGTTTTTTTTTTTTTTTTTTAAGTCTGTTTTGTAGCTTTTGGCTTTATTTGTACAGTGAAGGAGATAGACAGGAAATGGGGGAGGAGGAGAGAGCGAGGCAGTGACACGTATCATAGATCTGACCCGGCTAAGTTTAACTAACAACGAGTATTGTTGAGCAGAACCTATTTTTCATATTATCTTTAGGCTATAATTAATTTTCATGTTCTCTTCTTTGACATACACAGTGTCTGGAAAAACACGGCAGCTTCCTTTAGGCATAATCTGTAGACAGACTTCTTATCAAGTGAAGAGGAAACGAGATGTGATTAAGAGATGTCAGCAAAGTAAATAGTCTTCATTTGCAAGTCATTTGAGTGGATTTCCAAGATACATATTGTTAATTTGAACTGTTGGTTAACATAGGCAAAAGAAAAAAGAACTAAATACATGATTACTTGTTACAGATACTGGAAGAAGGTTTAGATGAAATAAGTGACACAGGAAGAGAGAGCTTGTCATGAGATATACAAGTGCCTCCATGTTGTATTTCAGACTCCTCGAATAACCACAATAGCTGGTTATATTTCCTGTTTTTCCTTAGTATGAGAAAGCTGTGGTGAATATTGTCGTTGGACTGGTTCTGCTCAGGCTGAATCATGTTACCAGGGAGGCTTCATGAAGTGTACCGAGTGTGTGGTGCTGGCCTGGCCTACTTTTTTTTTCTTTTCTTTCTTTTTTTTTTTTTTTAAAGGGAAAAAATTACTTTGAGAAAAGTCACCAAGTGCACTCTGTGTATGTATGAAACCCAAACAGGCTGCATGTGAGCATGAGGTAAACTACTGTAAAACAGTGCAGCTGATGATATTCTATTCTAAAACCAAGAATATCAGACAGTGAAGGCCTTTCCTCGAGGATGTGATCACAGCAGTGTTCGGTCGTGTGTTTATTGGTTGTAGTTTTATACCATATAGGCTCCTTCATAAAATTCACTGCAAAAAAACTGTTGCTAACCAAACTCGTTGTTTCCGTGTTGTGTTATAGCAGTTGGTAGGTTGGTCTAGTCTCTCTCGATTTGAGATAGTAGTACACGTAACCACACGAGCCGTCATCCTCTCCACATAGCCGTCGTGACTTCACCACTCGTCACTTTGTGGTGGTCCTCCTGCTGCTCTTTCCAACCAGGGTGGTTCTTCTTGTTTGTCAAGAACGCAACTGCATTCATTAACAAGTGTTACTGTGAAAACACGATATTTTCCAACAACAGGGCAGCAGTTGTCGCACAAAAGAGGGAATAAGTTGGTCGGTTGAGCTATTTAAGCCTGGAGAAATGTGACTGTTTAAAAATGAACTAGGCTGACGCTGCTTTGAAGATTTGAAGCTGTGTTTAATCAGGAATCCAGCTGTGCAGATTTCTCGACGTCCTTGACTCAAAGCTAACTTTCCTTGTTGTGTCTTTTCTTCATCTTGAGTCGGTTTGTGATCTCTCTCTCTCTTTTTTTTTTTTTAATGTCTTGCCCACGCTTTACTGTGATATAACTCTCTGACGTTAATAGCCAATAAATTCTCTTTTGTCTCCCAGGAACACAGCCATGGGGAAAGGATGCGTTGCAGTCACCAAATACTTTCTATTTCTCTTCAACCTCCTCTTCTTTGTAAGTATCTGCACATGCATTGCACACACTGTTAGAGTAACCCAACTTTCACCTTGTCAGCAGTTTTGTTTAGCTAAGCTAGACAGACGAGTATGCTGCATCCTACACTTATGACGCACTTAGAGTTGCATGATGTCTTTCAGGGTTATATTTGAATAACTGTCAGATGCTGCCAGGGGATGGTAGAGATACACAGGGAAATGTCGCTGTGACTCTCTCTGTGATAGGAGATATGAAGTTCGGTCAGGTCTAAATTACAACAGATGGTTTCTGTTTGTTTCCTAGTCGCTTGGGCTGGTCACAACATAAAGTCCAGAGGTTCATACAACCCCAGACTCCTAAAACTGACTCTGCGAGGATGTCCAGACCTTTCTAGTGGGTCTGTGGCTGTAAACCTGATGCAGACCTTTTGATGTGAATGCGCCACTGGTGTCTAATAGGAAGCGTGTGTGTCTGTGTCAGTGTTTGTCCATGTGGACAGATTAGTCTAGGGGAGGTTAGGGGAAGCCAGGAAGTGGAGGGCTAATGATGGCTGCCGGGAGCACAAGAGTCTCTCTAAATGAACGGCTCTTAACGAAGGCTTTAATTACTGCTGGGAGGTTGGGGAGGGGCAACGATACAAGTGGATAGCTGGGGAATCAACAGAGCCTCTTATTTGAGAATTTTGCCCCCTCTACAGTGCCCCACAATTTCCAAACAAGGCCCCGCTTAATTACATTGATAGTCTCAGCTTCATAGCCTCATTACAAGGGTATATAAAGTAAATCTGATAATTTTTGGAGGCTTTAAGGAACCAATTACACTATGTTCCAGTTTCCAGTTCTGTTATGAATACTGATGTTAATTGTGAGAAAAGCCTGTGGAATGACTGCCTCAACATCCTGTTTCTTTCCAAATGTTGTTATGAGAGAAAGAGAAAGGCAGACAGAAACACAAGGGACAAGATGCAATCAGATGTATCCCACATGTGACAGACCAAGAGAGCAAAAAAGAAAAAAACAAACCAACTACAAACCGTGTGTAAGACATTAGAGCACATATTGTGCCTGATTTTTCTCTGTCACCTCCACAGGTGTTTGGAGCCCTTATCCTGGGCTTTGGACTGTGGGTTCTGCTTGATAACAAGAGCTTCATTGCTGTCCTACGTAAGTACCTCCTCTCTACAACTAATGCAGATTTTATCCCCTGAGGCGCATTCCTAAAAGGTCACGAGGGTCTGCTCACACCTTACTAAAAGTGTGACTCACATATGAATGTTGATGACTTCCTGTGCACCCTGTAGAGATACAGACACACACTGACAGGCACATCTGTGAGAAGTGGGTTACTCAGGGGGGATGACGGGCTCTTGATTACTAGGGCATCTTAAAAGGTTTCATCTTAGGGTGGAAAATGGCAGTTGTATCCCCCTCCTCCACTTTCCACACTTTGAACTTGCCCGTTTTCTTAGTCCTACAGATGGCAGAGGTGCTAGATAACATTTCCCACTTGTACAGATGTTCTCACATATCTACTTGTAGACACTGCATAGTAAGAAATACGTTATTATTGCAGTTATCAGCTTTCTTAAAGATAGAAACGTCTCCAACTACTGTGAAGAAGACTGGAGAAAGCATAATGAAGCCCATGTCCAGATTTGCCTGAAAAAGCAGAGAACCACGGATGGAAACTCTTAGTTGCCATAAATCTCTTTTATAAATGCTTTCAGTGTATTCATCCCAAGTGGAGCATTTCCAAGAGCAGCAGTCAAGTTTTTTTCTCAGTTTGTAAAGAGAAATTCCTTCTTTTTATTGTCTGGCAACTTGGTACATGTTGGAAGTCAGATGCAGCACTTTCTTCTACGTGACTCTGATACCTCTTTCCTATAGGAGATCTGCATATGTCGTGTTTGCCAAAGCAGGGTCTAATGTTCCATTTAACTCAACCTCTGATGAGTGGTTGTGCAGAAGAACAAAAGCTCCAGCCAGCTCTGTTTATTGACTCTTGTGCATTCCCCTCAGAAGCTTGGTCTGCCTATAAACAGGATCTTTGTGTTTTTAGTTTCCATTCTTTATGAGTTATATTAGCAAAGGCCTTTGCAGCTGTCCCAGTGACTTCAGGCAGGGAAACTATGAGGATGTTGTGGTTTCAGGCGCCCCTGCCCCCCCTCTTTTTAAGTTAAAAAAGACATCTTCCCCTCACTATATACTCGCCTATATCAGAGCACTGATGTTAATAGTTTACTGTAACATGATGCCTTCAGTTTATCTTGCTGGCGTTTGCTAAAATACAGCGTGCATATTATTTAGACAAGTCAGCCTGGGAGTCAGGGAGAAGAGGTATGTGAGACGGAGAGCGCGCCAAAGCACTGTTTGGAAATGTGCTTCATATTAATTCTGAAACTTTTACAGAGGCACAGGGAGAGAAAAAGAGAACATGCTGGAAAAAGATTTTCTTTGGACTCTTTCAACTCAGAATTCAGCAAAGTAAAGGAAAAAAAACTTGATCTGCCTGTGTTTAATTTTTAAACCTGTGCGTATAGTCAAGTATGACTTTTCGCCATCTGTATGGAAGCTCAGTGTGTGGCTTCGGTCATGTTTACAGAAGGACCTGCAGCACCAAACAATCCTAACTCCTGCTCTCCCTCGCCAGCCGTCTTGAAGGGCACCATGAGTTTTCCTTCTTTAAATGGAAAGTTCCATGGAAACCACTGAAGTAACTATTTTAGAATATCTAACAGAGACCTACATAGAAACTTGCCAGAGTAGATGACAGAATAGCACAGTAACCAGGCTAATACATGCTGACTGCAGGAGGATGCTATGTTTTTGGTATTACTCCAGAAGCACACAGATGCAGGAAGCTTGTAAAGAACAGTTTCTGTTCTGCTGCTGCAACCTTTGAAACACCTGCAACTGGTCTTAGGAGTACAAGGAAACTGTTGTTTTGTTTTTTATTTAAAAAGGCTTCCTTTTTCTAAATGTGTGATGAAAAGATGGAAAGAAGAACTAAGCAGACTCAGTACCCCGATTGTGTTTTTCAGTTAGCTGCTGCCAAGGTTTTTGTAGTGAGTTATGTTAACAATCTAAAACTAAGTGTGTTGAAACATTTCCGTTAACTGAAATTAGCCTGCATTTTATACTATGCAGGCTAATTAAAATATACAGCTTTAATTCTGTTTGGTGACATTTTTCATACAGAGGCTTGGATGTCTACATGATTGTATAATTCTGTTTGTGAACTAAAATGTTGCTTCTTACAAATACCCATGTTATTGCATTAGAGTTGCACTGCAGTTCCTCAAACTTCTGGGTGTATGTTATTAGTTTGCGTAAACACCGGGCTGCATGAAAACCACACACAGAACATCTAATTTAAACTCTGTAGTTAATAATCATAGCACACCGGTTTACCATCTACATGGAAAATACATGTTTGCGGTCCACTGTAGCTGCATACTCTTCAAGTGAACCTTCAGTGCGTTGAATTACACTAATAAATGTAATGATGACAATATAGGAAGCAAAATGTCGGCACATATCTTGCTGTGTCATGTAACTTTTTCTTTGCTTTTCTCTCTCGTCTGACTATGTAAATGTTGATTTGTTGCACCTCTAACTAGAGCCTTAGAAATCTCTTACATGCATTAATATATTTAGTGTTGCTAAATGTTCTCGCTCCGGCTCCTAACTGTACCTACTGTATACTTTTATGCATGTCCCTAAATCCCTCAGGTTAATTACTGAAACCCGTGGACATCTGTTGCTTTTGCAGCTACTAGTTGGTTGTGTGTGTGTGTGAGGGGAGGGTTGGGCGTGCGGTTATGAGAAAGACAGAAATAACATGCCCCAGCTGAATACCGGATATAGAACATACAACATGGTTGTCTGCCTCCCTTTTAATGTTACCTCATAAACACTCGATACACGGTGACCTCATCACTTTCAGAAAGTATTCTTAAACCACCACAGCATACACTGTTATGGTAGCCCATGTCGAATCAGCAGTGTACATGCATTCAGTCACATCTTGTTCATAGTTTTGGTAAGTTTATATCACATATTTAAAGGTGTTTCAGTACTAACAAGAAATTACTGTAAATGCTGTAAAGGCTTCCATTTAGTGTTCTGACAAGTTGCGTGAGCTATAAAATATTATTTATAGTTAAGACAGGATATGAAAATGTGCTGCAGCCATAAAGATTTTCTATTTATTTTTGTTTAATGATGCATCCTGTTCCGATAAGTGCAGATGATAAAGTGTATCATGGAGGTTTTCAAAGTAACATGGTGCTAGTTCAAGAAGAGCTAATGTTCCTTCTTTGCAGTCATAAAGTAGAGTAATAAAGTTTAGCTTGATTTTAACAATCTTCAGAGATATTAATATTGACTGTGCATCTGACAGAGCACATATAAAGAAAAGCAACACAGAAATATATTCACAGATATTAGAGGTGAGGTGTCAGAGCCTTTCTGTCTGTCAGCTCTTTTACCAAACTGTCGCGAGTGAGTTATCTGATTTGCTGTTTTGTTTGCTTGGCCCAGGAATCCTTGATAAGATGGAGCCATTTGACAGAGCTCAAAATCTAGCCTCATCCGTGGATTGAGCTTGGAGTCTTTGGAGCTCTTCCAAAGCAGATAACACACAGAGTCACATAATGGCTCCAATTTATCTCCTCTCCAACCTTCCCAGTGCCGGCCCCCTCCTCCTGCAGAATCCCTCCCACTCTACATACCAGAAAGGGAAATCAATTTATCTCGCCACACACTGACTTGTCTCAGTCTACTCTGAGAGAAAAACCTTTTGTGTGAGAAAAGAATGTGTTCTCACACAAAAGCTTGCATGATTTCAACATAGAAAATTTGCTCGGTGAACGAGGTTTGGCTAACCGTAACCTGTGTGTGTAAAAATGTGTTTGCAGAAGTAAAAAGGCCCCCACTTATGTGGTGCAAAAGTCTGTCTCATTTGGCCTGCTAGACACAGTTGCATTTGTATTACAGTTAGTGGAGAAAAAGAACAGAAGTCAGGGGCCTGTCACCATAAAAATCATGTTTGTGCCACCCTTTTAGATCTCAGGAATTCTATATGTTGATCTCTTTCTGTGCCCCTGATTGTTTCCATCTTCTCCAGAGGAATCATCAGATACTGTGAAAGTGGCCTCATACATCCTCATCGGAGTGGGTTCCCTGACGATGGCCATGGGCTTCTTTGGCTGCATTGGATCCATCTACGAAGTCCGTTGTCTTCTGGGTCTGGTGAGAAGCTACACTGACTTTAAACTCTTTTTAATCTCTTTTGCCTCTATCTGCAATCGAGTGCATAATTAAAACAGTAAATACTGTTCGAGGTATTGTTTCCTACTTATTTATATTTATTCTCTTATCGTTTTAAACACACAGAAGCTTAATTTTATTTAATGAAACATTCACCTACCTGCTTGAGCTCTCAAGGCTAAGAACATGTGGTATATTCCTGCTGACATTAAAACCCTTCAGCATTTCTGCTAAATGTGTGCTGCCAGGCTATCACAGCATGTGTGGATTTACAGGTGGTGGGGTGGGGGGGATGGGGATAAAGCCAGTAAAATGTAGGGGATACAACAAGAGTGGGGATGGGTGCGTGACCTACAGTGTTAAACCTGCAAGGGGTTAACTGAATAACTGCTGTGACCTACTTCTTCCAGTGACAGTGACCAGCTGGCAGTAGAGCCTCTCTCTCTCTCTCTCTCTCTCTCTCTCTCTCTCTCTCTCTCTCTCTCTCTCTCTCTCTCTCTCTCTCTCTCTCTCTCTCTCTCTCTCTCTCTCTCTCTCTCTCTCTCTCTCTCTCTCTCTCACACACACACACACACACACACACACACACACACACACACACACACACACACACACACACACACACACACACACACACACACACACACTGAGGGAAGACTGGAAAAGCTGGATGTGTCTGCCCAAAAAGTGTTTTTCTCTTATTCTGTTTTGTTTCTATTTGTTACATGTGAATAAATTTCCATTTATTAGAGTTGATAATTTGTTTACTTTCTATCTATTCAGTACATTAACTGTGTGAGGATGAGATGCAATAAAAAAAGTTAAGAGAACAGGTCCAGATTATAAACATTATAAGCTTTACCGTTGGCTGATCTCACAATCGTCTCCTACACTGTTTTCAGCACGGCTGCTATCTTAGTCGAAGTCCTGTTATGACTCTTTACATTTATGCCTCTGCAATATTCATTGGATCACCTCCTGTGTGTCATAACAGTGGACCTGCAACTTGATTGTCATTTTCGTGAAAAGGATGAAAATGTAGGGAAGCAAAACTGGTGAGCGGTCCAGAAACTTCTGCGTTTTGAGTGTGCTCTGAGCTGACAGGAGATGGCTGGCTGACATGCACCATAATTCACATCACTTCTGCTGAATGTTCTTCTTCAGAAGCCCCAGAAAGTTCGAATAGAGCTCCACGTTGACAGTTTCACCGCAGGGAATGAATTCACTGTGCACCATGTTGGAAACTAAAGTGCAGTATGCCCTCGGTCTCGCACCTCTCCCCACACACTTGCCTTAGGGCTTGGAAACTGTGGAGTCTGACACAAACTTCAGGTTGATTTGAAAAGACAAGTTAAAGTTTGACCTCTGTGCAAGTTTGAGGTCTGTGGTTTAATCATAGAGCACGGAATAAGATCTAAAAACAGCATTCATGCTGGAACTTGTCGGGACCAAAGCAGCCATGTCTGAGAAGATAAGCTTTAACGTGAGATTGGCCTCATTAAATTCTTCTGAATCTGTTTTTAGAGGGGTTTTTTTTTTTCATTCAGAAAAAGTGTCAACACTTGTTTTGGTGTTTTGGCTGCCCAAAAATAACCGAGTTTCATGATATTCAGGACTTAATAATCTATTTTCTATCTATCAGCTGCGTGTGGCTGGATATGTTAGTGTTCGTTGAAAGTCTTCCTGCTGCTACTAATTAAAAAACCTAAACTAAACCAGCAGCCTATAATTACCTGAAACTTGCTGTGAAACTGTGCAAAGCTGATGGGAACTACAGATATATGTTCACCAATACAAGCTTTCTTACTTCATTCACTCCTGTTAAAAAAATAATTATTTTATCTGCTTTAAGATTTGCATCGGTGTTTTTCATCTCTTATCAGTGGTTATGTAAAACTGACATACGTCTTTGTCCCCTCACAGTACTTCACCTGCCTCCTCCTCATCCTCGTTGCCCAGATCACTGCTGGAGTTCTCATTTACTTCCAGAGAGATCGGGTAAGAAGCTAGTTTAGTTGATCCTGCTTTACTCTCTTCCCCTATATTTTTTTTCACATCTTCTTTCTTTTTGTGTTATATTTGTTTCCTTTTTTATTTTTACCATATTTCCTAATTTAACCTGTTTCCCCCGCTTCTCGTGCATTCTACCACCTACCACTCCTCCACCCACTAGTACAGTTTGGGCCCACTGGGTACTTGTTTCCCCTTCACAGCTTTCGCTGGCTGTGTGTACATTAACCTGTAAGGAATCCAAAGTTCAACAAATGGAAAGTTTCAGTTTGAGTTTGTGTCATGTGATTGGATTGTGAAAAGTGAGATAAAGAAGGAGGACAGGAGACATGTGATAACAGTACCGGAAGTAGTTTGTAGGTTGCTGTAATCGAAGGCTTTCGTCATCATATTAGTGATGTGGAGCGAGTGTGCTGGAGAATCGCATTAAATGATGTTTTTAAAGCTTTAATCATATGAAATAAGTCTGTCTTCATCTTCTATACGTTAGTACTTTTCACCCCAGAGGCAGAAATTGTCATCGTATTAACTATCATGTCACCCATTTCTGGGTGAAAAAAAAGTTTTAAACAACAGCAACCAAACTGTGGCAAAGTTTAATCCTTTGATAGATGTTATTAGCTCGGCAGGGGGGCTTGAATTAAAACACAAGCTGGCTAAAATAAAAACCATGACAAACAACACCAAAAAACAGCTTAAGATTTTCAAAACGTATTGGATTAAATTTTAAAAAGCTGTTGCGTAGCTGTAAATGTGTTTTTCTGAACTCCTGATGTTTTAATGTTTTCCCCCCTTAAAACCTTTCTTATACAGGTCAAACCAGTAATAGCACCACCTTTGTGTTGTTCTAAAGGGAGTGTTAAGTTGGAGCACATAAACATCTAAAACCGGTTTTGTTCTCTAAACATGGCCTTTCTTTTCCAAGACATAAAAAGCCTTTCCCTTGATAAACCTCACCACTGCGCTCAGGATAGGTGGTGGCTATTTCAGCCCTCCAGCATTTATATGCATGTATGTGTACGTACATGTGTATCTGCGTATCTGTAGCCCAAGACACCCTCCCTGTGTTTAAGGCTCACCACAGGGCAGGGTGGTGCCCATTCCCAGAATAGGGTGAGGCTCTCGCTGTAGAGCCTCAGAAGCTGCATCTCTGCCACCGCTCTGTGGTCGTACACACATAAACACGGAGTCGTTCTCTTGCTAAGCTGTATTTGAACAATGTTTGAGCCCAGCAAGAGACGTCACATAGAAGAACCGACTGCGGCGGTGCTCGAAGAAGCATAAATTTAAAATTTGGAAAAGAACGATCATCTGTGGGATTTGTGGGGGGTTGTTGCTTGTTTATTTGCTTTCCTTCATCACCACTGTTTCACTTCCCCTCTCTGGCTGGTGTTCAACCTTTTTTTTTTTAATGCCTAAAATAAAAAGCACTTTTATTTACGTACAGCCATGGTGCGTTTTCTGATTCTTAGACACTGATAATAATATACTCGTATTCAATTCCAGTTGGCATATGAGATGGACAGCATTATTAAGACTGTGATCATCACCTACCCCAATAACAGGACCACAGAGCACCCCTTGGACTACATTCAGAGGACGGTGAGTTGACGCTTCAGTGTGTTTCCACGCCTTGTCGACCCCCCCCCCCAAAAAAAACAAAAAAAAACAAAACATTTGTTTAGATTTCAGTTTGGATTGTTTTGGTGGCAGGCGTGATTACTCTAAATAATTCTTCAAGAATCACATTACAATACATTATAAGCAGCTTTTCTATCCTTTTTAATGCGTAACTCAGTCAATCAACAATTATCATGCAAGCAGCTAACGGTGTGATTGCAGCTTTCCATACATTAGGGGAGACTAATTGTGCTGAATAGTTGTAGGTCTGTAACCTGCAGCCTTCGTCTAACTTAACTTTCATCCAATCCGGTGGGCTCCCTAAGTTCCATCACATCCACCGTTTTCTGGAGACAGCCTTTTCAGAACTATACAAATAAAACTGATCTGAGGGATACGTGAAAATATGTGTATGCTTTGCACTTTGGATGAACTAACTCATTAAACTAATCAGCCTGTACCCAGTTTCTTCCCTCTCTTCTTCCACCTTTCCCTCTTTCTTGCCAAGCCTCTTTCCTCCTGGTCTTTCTGAAAGCAGCAGCCAAGAATACATTGTTCTCAAATATCATAATACAAGTACTCATTCACAGAGCCAAGGGATTTGCTAATTTTGGATCCAGTTTCATTTCCAATTCATTTTTGTCTCTTTTAAAGAAATAAAATGCAGCAAAATCTTTTCAATCCATCCTCTGTGGAGGTTTTTGTGTTTCTAACTTGTCTCACATCCTTACTTTCTCCCATATTACCAGATGAAATGCTGTGGTTTTACTGGGCCGGGCAACTGGTCTGAGAACCCTGTGGTCAAGAACAGCACCCAGGTGCAGTATTCCTGCTCCTGTCGTAATGATTCCTTGCCTGGAGTGGATAAGGCGCTAGCAGGCCTGTGTTCAACCTTGTCCTCGGATCCACCTGTTTATGAAACGGTAAATAACACAATGTAAAGTCTGCAGCCTCCTGTCTGTGCGCTAAGAGTTGAAAATTAGGCGAGCAACTGTTAAATTATACAACCTAGACTGAAATTGTTTTATTTCCATACCATGATATTGCTGCTTATACAAATTATTATTATTATTATTATTATTATTATTATTATTATTATTATTATTTTTGGTATTTTCTTTAATGTTTTCTCCAGGCAGTGGGACAGCCCCAAAATACTGTAGTAAAATTAATAATATCACAGTATTTAAAATAAAAAAAATAAAAAAAATAAAAAGGAATTGATGATCTGCATGTTTGATTCGGCCTTTATACGTTAGAGAGGCAGGGCTGAGATGGTTTGGACATGTGCAGAGGAGGGTTAGTGGATACACTGGACAAAGGAAAAGAGGAAGGCCACAAAGAAGATTCATGGATGTAGTGAAGGAGGACGTGTAGACGGTTGCTGTGACATAGGCGAATGTTGGGGATGGGATGAAATGGAGGCAGATGATCTGCTGTCATCAGAGTTTTACTACAGTTATTATCACTGCATTTAAAAAGTATCTTACTTACTGATTGGATGTGTACTACAAGAAGTATAGACTTATTTGAAGTACTTTGCAGCTGCACGTAAGCATAGGAATGATTTTTAATTTATGATTCTTTGTTTTAGGGAATTTAACGATTTTTAACACTTAATGTTTGTGTCTGATAAGGCCCAATCAGCATTAAGGTAAAGTAGATGTCGGAGTTGAATTTTCCAGTAGTCTTAGCAAACAGATTACTGAAGCTTTCAGACTAAGACTGGGTGGAGATCTTAAAACACAACTCTGTTTTAAGGGTCCTAAAACTGTGGAGCAGAATGGACAGTAGACATAAACAGAGCAAAAGTTACACGTTTCAAAATGAAAACCCACCAGTTTGGATTTTTGTTTTGTTTTTAAGTCTAGGCCATGGTTAGGGAGATGACACAGACGTCACACCTTTAATCTTTACAGAACTGTTTGACTAAGACTGGCAGCTCAGTGTGCGACTGTGGTTAAACTCAATCAGCGCCGTGATCGGTGGCAGCCGAGGCAAATTGTTCATACTGCTCTGATTTATCCAAACAGCAGTACAACTCCACCGTTCTGTTGTTTGGTCTGCGTGTTTGAGAAACTTTACACTCCCCAGTCGCTCCCTTCCTCGGCTAAGCTAAACCTGTTATTCTTCCCCTCACAGGCTCAACCCAGAGCTAACAGTTGTGCTTTCAAAAGGCTCAGTTCATGTCCGGCTGTGATCCTGTAATCATTCATCTCTCTGCATGTCCCCCCCCCCCCCCCCCTCTCTTGTTCTCTCCTGTAGGGCTGTAAAACCACCATAGAAACATGGCTAAAGGATAACTTGGGAGTTATTCTGGGGATCTGTGCTGCCGTGGCAGTCGTGGAGGTACAGTATCCGCCTCTTCCTGTTCTGATTTTTATCAAGAGTGCCTTAAGGCTGCCAGTATATTTGTTTTTAACTGCACCATGTCTGCGTTTGCTTGGATCGTAGCTGGTATACAGTTTCAAGTTAGGTCAGGCAGACACAAGATAAATAAATGCATTAAATTATGTTTGTTCATTACAACGATGGCAGAAAGCAAACATATGTGTTTAGATTATCGTAGTAGATAGACTTTATAATCCTCCATATATACTGCTATAGGCTACTTTTAACTCCTTCCTCATTCACAAAAGGTCACCAAAGTGGGTTTGAGTTCGAGTTGAAGATCTGTGCCTTCTCTCGAGGTCTTTCCTTTATGGATCTTTTGCTTGTTTTGTTAGGTGAATGTGTAACTACACCGACAACAGCAGCTTAATCCTACACCCAGGTGCCACATGTACTGTTCCTTTAAAAGTTTGGTCTTCATTACCACACCTCTGGCTTCAGCCAGTTAGCTTAGCTGGAAGCAGAGTGAAACAGCTGGCCAGCATCTGTACATAACTTTTGTAGGCAGAATCTAGTTTGGTTAAAAAGAAAAGCTTCTCCTTCCTCTTTAACTGAATGTCAGAGGCACTAAAAGGAAAGTGAAGAAGCCTTTAGAAAACAAAACCTCCAAAGTTTTAGGAAAACCAAAAACGTATTTATATAGCTTACCTTTTTTGAATAATATATAAATGGATAACAGAGGAGAGTGTTTGAACCTTTAGAATTTGCAGTAAAATTGAAGGTGAAATTAGAATCTGGCTCTTTATGTTAAAAAAACTGGGAGGTATTGAAGTACGATCCTGACATCTGAGGTTGTGAATCATGGCTCAAAAGCGAGAGGCCTGAGGTCCTCAGAACAGAAAGCAAGCAGTGTTTATTTATGTAGTATCTGTCCCTGCTTTTTCTATATAATAATGTTTCCAGTAGTCTCAGTTTCTGCCGTTTTAGACTAAAACACGGTGCTGTCGTTTTCAAACTAAGACTGGATATGTAGTGTTTCCAAAACGTCTCACAGACAGGAATCACAAAGTGCTGACACAATGCAAAATTTTAAAAAGAAAATAAATCGAACAGCAGATTAAAAAATTTTAAATTAAAAGACAGTGTACAATATTTTTAAAAAATACCCTTTTTTTGAAGCTAAACTAGGGTTAAGGGTACATTACATTAAAGCAGAATTTGGGGAAACACGTTTCTCATGCCAGCGTAAATGGACATGTGCGGTTGAAGCTCTGCAGTGGACATAACTAAAGTATGTGAATATTGTTTCAAGACAGACTTGGAGAAAAAAACAAAGCCTGTGGTTCAATAATTGTAGCCTGTTGTAAATACACAGAAATTCTTTGGTTTTATCACCTGCATGTTTGAGTGCACACTCTGCTCATCAGTTTCAAATGCAATATCTAAGCCGACAACTCCTCTTTCCTCCAGCTCCTCGGGATGATCCTCTCCATGTGTCTCTGCAAGAACGTTGGCCGGGAAGATTACAGCAAAGTGCCGAAGTACTGAGCTGATGCTGGAGCCAGCTTCACATCACACACACAGATGGACGGACTCTCCCTCTCTCTCTCCTCACAGCCCAGTCTTACACACACACACACACACACACACACACACACACACACACACACACACACACACACACACAGACAGACAAATGACAGCTGTCTCCACCATTTGAGTTTCTCATGTCTGCACAGCTGTACAGATTTCTCACGCCCACATGTACACAAACACACACACACTTCTCAAGTGTGATATATTTGTGGACCGTAAGTTGAAAAGTTACTTAATTTTCCTCATTTTATTTGTTTTTATTTTTGATGGAAGCTTCTGGCGTTTGATACTATGCAAGTGTTCATTTGTATGTCGTCGTCTTTTTTCTTTTTTTTGTGTCCCCTTGGCTGACCTCAGTGATGCGCTTAACCCTGTAAAGTCATAAGAAAACTGCCAGAAAATTCTTCATTTATTGTGTCTTAATTGAAAATTCAGACACATTTTTTTAAAATAAAAGGAAGTATTAATTTGCGTGTAAGCATTTAAATTGGTATCATCTTTGCCACAGCCATTTTTTATGTTTAAAAATGTTCTGTTGCTTTAAAAAAAAGTGCAATGCATTGATGATGTAGAAGTCTCAAAAACTCATGTATCAAATGTACACCTGGCGCTACAGGGTTAACTGGTGAGAGAAAGAGAGCACTTTAGTGATATTGAGTTAGCTGAGAGCCAGTTATTCTGACTTCAAGGCACGGAGATGAGAGGAAAATGGGAGGGCGCATGCTACTATCTCAAGGTATTTTTGGTGCAGTGGGTGGAGGATGGATGCAGGGCATGGCTGCTGCGGTGGAGGTTTTGGCTTCTGTCGTCAACTCCTCGTAGTAGCCCTCTGTTGACACCCACCACCGGCTCCACCTCATGCCTACCCATCATCTCTAAATCATGTCTGTCTTCCTTTCGGGTACGCATGATTCGTAATGAGCGGCTCTTCGAAATGAACTTTTCTGTTTGAAGTACGTATGCGTATGATGTGTTGAGTGAATATTTTATTTCTTTATGTTCTTTTTTAGTATTTTCATGTTATCTGTTCTTTTTTGTTGTTTTTAAACAGCTGTATATATGACTTTAGATAGTGATCGTGGCATGTTGAGTGCTCGGTCAGCGTTTTATATGGGAAAGCTTTCACCCACATGTTCCTGTTTTAAGACGTCCTATTGTTCTTCGGTTCCTTCGGTTCTTGATGAAGAGCAGAGCACGGCTGCCTGTCAGCACTATTTTGGTCTGAATCGGAGAAATTGGATCCCTTGGTAAATTGTCATCAGTCTTAAAGCTATATTTTCATTTCCTTAACATGGCATGGTTGTTTTTGAACTTACACACAGCTCTTGGCTTTTATTTTGAAAAGTCATTTTTTCGTGTGTCTTTTAGCAGCTGTGTGACCACAGTGGATTTCTTTCAGAGCGTGACTGTTTTCCAAGAAGTTAGTTTATAGTATCAGTCCGTGAGAAAAAGGAAAGACAAAAAAAGTTGTAAGTTATTACATATTCAGAAACTGACTCTTCTCCCACTTATACTTTCTTCTCTAAAAATACTTTTTACAAAACCTCTTCTCTTCCTCATTTGTTTTTTTAGCCGTCTTCTCCATAAAATCCCATCTTTTCACTTCAATACACTATTATAGCTCAATTTATGGTTAATGAGCACTTTCATGAGCCTTCGAAAGCGTGTTCAACACGCTGTAATTACAGAGGATTAAAAGCTGTTACAGTCAGCTTCTACTGCGTGAGCTGCCAAATTGAAAACATTAATTTAAGTTGAAGAAAAATGAAGGTTTCCTTAATGTTTAGAATACTTTGTACACTTTTTCCTTTGTGGAACTTTTAAGCCATGTTAGTAATTAATT
Source organism: Diplotaxodon limnothrissa (assembly GCF_057381915.1). NCBI lineage: Eukaryota > Metazoa > Chordata > Actinopteri > Cichliformes > Cichlidae > Diplotaxodon > Diplotaxodon limnothrissa. The sequence goes on along the minus strand of NC_140602.1, from coordinate 16,284,314 downwards.
GTTTCTTTTTATTACTGAGAATTATTAATAAACATGAACCCACTAGAAACTGTTGACTGCTGATTTCATTTTATTTAAAACTCCAGTTCGAAGTTGGTACGACTTCACGCACAGACTGGAGTCAATCTTTCGCAGGCTGCTTGTTATTTGTGTGTTCAGATGTCACGTTTGTTTGTTTTGTGTTTTACTCAAAGCAACCAGAAGATGGCAGTGTACACCTAACATTTGCACTTGGCTAAAATGAGTAAATTTCCCTGTTATGGCCTTTTATGTGTAAAATGAAAGACTTCTCATCACTGGATTAATTATGCTCTAAAACCCTGATTTATAAAAGCTACAGGTTTAATTAATGGGATTCATCCAGATTCTTATGAAATTGGTTATTTCACTACCTTTCCAGTTTTGCACCTCTAAGCTAATTAATTTCTTTTTTTTTTTATCGTTTCTTTTCTTCGTTTTTTTTTAAAAAAATTTATGTTAATTTAGTCTCACTACCCCGTGGCTCAATACAACAAAAAGCTCCACACGCAGAAATTTCGCTGCTTCAACAGGATTTTTCCCCTGTAAGATTGTCTCATGAGATCTAAATGCAGTGACTCTTATCAAGGAAAGCGAGCCCCATGATGTAATGTCATACCACAAGCTAATACCTCACCACTGCCTTTGCTGCTTTTAAAGGAAACATGACAATTACAGCACAGACCTTGCTGCTCTAATCCACTATTGTCTAAGGCACTTAACCTCAGTGTAATGAGTACAGCTTAGTGTCCTCTCAGGAGGCTGCTTTTACATCTCATCAGTGAGCTTCAAGAGGCAAACATCACCTTATCATTTAAAGCACAACACTGAACTTAAACAACTGTGGCTGCTGAGAGGGCAGACCAAAAGGAGCGAGAATTAAAACTTCCAAAACTTTTCTAAGATTTTCATGCTGGCAAAAACTCACTCATCCTAGTTTGTTAGGTACGCCTGTTCAACTGCAAATATCTAATCAGCGAATGTCATGGCAACAACTCCATGCATTTAGACATAAAGACATGGACAAGATGACCTGCTGAAGCGCAAACTGAGCATTAGAACTGAGAAGAAAAGAGACTTTGAATGTGGCATGGTTGGTCTGAGTATTTCAGAGTATTTCACTCCTGTCAGCTTATAACAGGAATCTGAGACCACAATTCAAACGGAGGACTGGAAAAATGTTGCCTGGTCTGTTGAGTCTTGATTTCTGCCTCAGCATCCCGATGGTAGGATCTGAGATTGAGGCAAGAAAGCATGGATCTGTCCTGCCTTCTATTAATCCTTCATGCTGCTGCTGGTGGTATAATACGATAATTAAGTGTAATTAGGCTTGATGAAACCCCACAGCCATGTCCATCCATCTATGACCATCAGTGTACCCATCTTCTGATTGCTGCTTCCAGCAGGATTTCACATCATGTTACAAAGCTCAAATAATTTCAAACTGCTTTCTTAAACATGTACTCAACACTATTCACTGTACTCAAATGGCATCCACAGTCACCAGATCTCAATCCAGTATCCTTTGTGATGTGGTGTATGTTTCCAGCTCCTTGTTGAAGCTGTGCTATGAAGAATTACATGAGTTCTGAAGGCAAAAAAGGAGTTTAAGCAAGGCGTAACCGTTGAAGAGGTTAATAGGTGTAGGTGTAAAGCTGATTACATCATTTGGGCAACACTATTAAATCACGGTTAAAAAAAACATATATAATATGAGCCCGTCAGGTGTGCTCAGATATGAGTGTAGTTACAAGAAAGGCAGAGAAATCACAAAGGAACAAAACGATAACCATGCTGACAATTAGTCACACCGACGGAGTCGTTCAGCTCGAAACAAAAGACTTTTTTTGCTTGAAAGTCATATAATTACATTTGTCCTAACATTAACAGTTTTGCATCGCAGAAGATCATAAATCAGAAAGCAATCTATCCAGCACGTTTATCAATTATTTAAATGTTTGCAGTTTTCAGAGGCTGAGGAATTTCATCATTTTGCTGTTTTATGTCGGAATAAAATGATAAAAGTTATGAGGAACGGGGTTTACCTAGCAGACTGGATCGCTGGTACAATCGGACGAGGTGATGATCCCAGCCTTCTTAAATCGTTTTGTTGTTGATTATAGGGCTGCAACAAATATTTGGTAACTATTTCATAATTATTTCACGAGTCATTTAAACTCTTTAACATGAAGGTGCTTTTCACCGTTATCTAATACACCAAATAACAAACTGATTATTCCAGGCTCATCTATTCCCACACGATTCTATAAAATAAACAACTACTGACAGAAGCCCTACATGTTATTCACATGTACAGTTACATACATTTCATTTTCTCTGCTACAGGCTGTGAGAAACAGGTCTACAGACCCCTGTAGAGCAGGGTGGTGCGCTGCTGCTGCTGGTTCATCAGATCACACACCCACACTCACATTGTTCTGGTCGAACACAACGAGGAAGGAAACGTTCCTCTGTTTTTTTCCACATAGCTGTCAATCAGCGAGCGGAGGTCAAAGGAAGTGGGAAAGATGATGATGCCACTGAGACTGCATGAAATGAAAGAATGATTGACGAAGGACTTTAAATCCATCTCTTTGTTGAGAATATTTGATTAGGAGGCATTTTGGTGAATACCTACTTTTGTAAAATCTTGCCACTTCATTCATCCCACAGGATGTTAAATATATTTACATATAAAAAGATGATTGAATATATTTGTCATATCAAATGTGTGTTCTCTGCAGTCAACACACACAAGGTCTGAAAAAGGAACAGGGTCAATTGCTGGGGTCTCTCTGCAGCCGCCCCTCTGCCTGTTTCCCCCTCATCCTGTTCTGACTGGGTCAGGGACATGCTCAGGCAAAAATCCCTAATCGCCCCTTAGTCACCCGACGCCGGACCCCACCTCCACCTGCACACTGACCCCCCTCGCCAACTCCCTTCCTCCTGCACAGGCCGTGACTGTCTTTCCTGTTTTTAATCTCTCTAAGCGATCATACGTAAACAAACTGTGTGCACTCAGTCTGTTGCACACGTCCGCCTGAAAGATATGTTTAATAAAATAACTAGCTGGGTCCATCCCCTGTCTGGTGCAGAGCACTTGAAGCCCGAGGAGCTCTAATCAGAAATGAGGAGCATGAGTCACGGTGCCCCCTGTATGGGATCGAAAGAGGTTCGGCCTAGTTCCATTAGCTGTTTAAATTGTTTCTGTGATAGGCGGCAAGTGGCAGCAGGTCAGCGGGTGTCCTCTGCCTCATTTCCTGCCCAGCAGCTTGGCAGGAATCAGAAGAATGATACTCTGACTCACACTCTGAGCCACCTTCCTTCCTCTCTCCTCAGCTCTTTATACCTCTGTCTCTCCCCCACCTCTGCGGGCAAATCCAGCATGATAAGGGCAAGCTCTCCTCTTCATGTGGCCTCTTTGGCCTGTGGAGAGTTAAGACTGCTGAAATCACTCTGGCACTCCGCTAACCATCGGGAGCCTGTGAAAACTTATTAAAGTCCAGTGAGATAGAGGAAAGGGAAACTGGCACGGAGAGAAAAATCTTGGCACCAAGTGTGGAGGAAGAGAGAGAAATAAGAAACTACAGCTGGACTCTGCGGTCAGCTGCCCTGTCTAATATTTTCCAGAAAAGCACCACATAAACTTTACTTCCGCTGGTGAAATTTTTGAAAAAGTACAACTCTTAAGCACTTATTTTTACCTGACACTTTATATTTTAAACCACTACATTTGAGGGGATTACCAGCTGACACAGGGTGAGATAGAGGGTGTACAGCGGACAGGTTGCCAGCCCATCACAGGGCAAACAACCAGAGACGTATAACAGCACACTCTCACAACCACTGAGCCTAACAAGCATTTCTTTGGACTTTGGAGGGGAAAAATCCCCCATGCAGAAACAAAACAGATATAAAAACCACAGAGAAAGGCCTCAGCTGACCAGATGGCTCAAACCCAGAATTGTTTAGCTGTGAAGCAGCAGCCTGTCCATAAGTACTTAAAAAAATATCTTATTTTCAACATTTCATGTTGATGTGAACAAAAAAAAAAGTTTAAAGTTAAATGGAAACCTGATTTAAGCCCAATTATAGCAGATGAAAAATGGGAGGAAACGTCTAAAGGTGGACGTAAATTCCCAAATAGCCCAAGATGGAAAATCAAAATCAAAATGAGACGTACCAATTATTACTTCAAAATATAATAACTCATCTGAACTTTGTTGGAGGGGTTGTGGCTAGATCGGGAATTTGCGATTAGCCTCATTTATTGATAAGATGTTCAAGAAGAGATTAAACAGATGTTGGGAGTTGATGCTATGTTAGATCTGTTACTTTATATATTGAGCATATGAGTGGATAATATAATAAATGTGAAATTTATATATATATTAAGAATTATGCCACTGTGAATGCATTTTGTTTTTGTCCCCAATTTTTGAAAAATTATCAGTTCACTGCAACAAAATCCTGCAAGAACGTCCTCACAGGCTGGATTACTCTGCCTCTGACGGTCTAGAAAATGGACTTTAGGTTAAGTGGTGATTCTTAATTGGCAGCAGGTGTCAGTGACTGTCTGTCTCTCTGTGTTAGTCTATGATAGACTGGCAAATTGTCCAGGGAGTGAAATGACCTCACCCAAAACCTAAATCTTACCTAAAAGTGTGAAACATTAAATAAACCCTGTGATTTAGCAGATTGTAGAACCACGTGTATCAGAAATAACTTGGAGTAATTGTTTTCTGTATGACTTTATCAGTCTTTTACATCGCTGTGGAGGAATTTTGGCCCACTCTTCACCACAGAACTTCAGTGGTGTTGAGGTCTGGACTTTGGACCATTGCAACACTTTGATTATTTTCACTCTGATGTAGATTTAATGCTGTGCTTGGGATATTTGTTCTTTTGCATGACCTAATTTGGGCCAAGCATTAGCCGTCAGGCAGATGGCCTCACATTTGACTCAAGGCTGCTTTCGTATACAGAGTCACTGATTCATCGACTCAATGACTGCAAGATACCCAGGTGCCCCTCAGTCATTGTGTTTTACAGCTGGTATGAGGTGTTTTTACTCATATGCTGTGTTTGTTTTTTTGCACGGTCTGACCTTGAGTCAGTTTGCTGGGACGTCCACTCCTGAGAAGATTGGTAACTCTCTTGAAAGTGTTTCACCTGTAGAAAGATGGTTTTCATCATCCTTCTCACCGTAGAAGGATGGTTTTCAAATTGTTTAGAAATGTCTTTTAAACCCTTTCCAGACTGATGGGAAGATCGGTGCTGATGCCTTTCATCTTCACTAACCCACATCTGAATGTTTCAGACCAGAAAACTGCAAAACTACTTTGAAAGTTCTCCCACTCGTCAGCTCCTGGTTCCTTGTTACCCTCTTTCTCTCCCCCCCCCCCCCCGCCTGTCCCGTTTGGTTCTTTTGCAATCAGAATTATTGTCTAAAGGCCAAGAAAGATGCCCAACGGATTTACTTTACCAAATGGACCATCCCGGCCTTGCTGTATTGGTCCATTTGATTGACCTTTGTTTTTATTGTTTATTTTATTTTATTTTCACTTGCTACACACGGGACAGACATGACTGGGGGAAAGAAAAGGGAGAAAGAAAGAGGTAAGGAAAGAAAAAAAGCAGGGAAGAGGAACGGTGATGAAGGGCAAAAAACAAAAACAAACAGACAAAAAATACATATATCACTCACCTGGATCACCTGTTGAGAAAGAAAAAAGAGAAAACAAGCAAAAAAAAGAGAGCAATTTAATAAACAACATCATCGCGATGATCTATGTGAATATAACAGTAAATACTAAACTTTGAATATTATTGTGCAGCACATCAGCGCACAGTGTGCTTTGAGGTAGGAGCCAAAAAGGGTGCAGTTTGTGTGTGTGAGCACCCGTGTGTACACCTGTGAGCATGAGCGCGCTTGTATTTAAAAGGTTCCTTCATGTAATGATCTGCTAGAGGGTGTGGGGAGCCATAGGGCATGAAGCAGGTATGGAGGAGATCAAAACTCCAGACATCCAGAGACCCTCAGAGCACAAGAGACCAAGGAAGACCAACGGAGGGGCAGCCGTGCCACTGTCTCGGAAAGAGCTGAGGAGAGCCCCAGATGAGGGGTCACTCAGCAGCTGCGGAGCAGAAGGCAGGGGGGGTAGCAGTGATGTGCCCGTGAGCTCCGCTGGCAGCGAGCTGTGCCAGAGTGACCGAGCCCCAGGCCCAGAGGCCGAGGGCACCCCCCCCCCCCGAAGGGGCCTGAGCGAGCCCCAGGCTCCAGGCCTCAACAAGCAGACACCAGGAGTGAGCCGGTGCGTACCTGAACGCCCATCCCCGGACACCAAGAACCACCAATGCACCCATGTCTGAGGGCGTCTGCCACTGGCAGGGGGAGTGGTTGGGGGGATACCCCACCACTATCCTCTTTCTACCCTCATTCTTCCTATAGAAGCAGTAACATTGTACTTAGTTTTTCTGTACACTTCCTCTGCATTTTTTCTTAGTTTTGTTAAAAAAAGAATAATAATTACACGGTGTATTCAGTCATGTGTGGTTGTTAATTTGAGGTTGTATTTGCCTGATTTTAAGGCCTATTAATGACCGTGTTATATTTATTACACATGATACATGTACAATAAATACAAACTTTGGAACTAATAGAGTTCATTTTCTTTTTTACCATGGCTACAGCATTAGATAGAGGCGCTGGACTCATAAATACAGTATTTTATACTTTTTTTTTTTCAATATGGAGGTTTAAAAAAATCTGCTCTCATCCAACCTGAGTCAGCAATAATTTAGAATCAGATGGTGACTTATTTTCATCTGAGACCACCAACACACTCCTTATTAATTAGGTTTCATGCAAAGCTTTGACTGCTTTGAAACACGATTTTGTAGGGTTGTAGAGAAATAATCAAGATAGCTTGCATCTTCCTATTTGAAAGCTAGTATAAATGTGCTAACCGTGCACATGTGGTTGACAGCAACTTTATATAAAAGCTAGATGTAGCCACAGTGACATCGCTTGTTGGGTTTGCGATGTCCCATTGTGAAATCTGGAGTTTGGTTTTGGAAACCAGATGTCACAGATGAGGTGTTCGCTTGTCTCTCCCCATGCCCTGAAACTTACTCAGGATTACTGTTTGTGCAGGCAAAACGGTGTTCATCCTTTGAAAGAACACAGGTTTAAGACATTCCACTTGTTGGTTTCCCTTTTCAGACCAAGAGGAAACAACCATCTTTTACATACTGTTTATGTATTTTCACTCGGAGTGCTATGTCTCATGCAACATCAGCTCTGGCGCTTAGGATTAGGAAGTATGGTGGTTAACACTGTCACCTCCCAGCAAGAAGGTACAAATCCTCAGCAAGAGTTTAAATCCTCAGGCCTTTCTGTCCAGTTTCTCTCTGGGGACTCTGGCTTCCTCCGACAGTCCAAAGACACACATGTTAGGTTAAATGGTGATTCTAAATAGACTGCATAGTCGTCTGTGCGATACCCTGGAGGGCCAGTGCAAAAACTGAAAGAGAATATTACACTACATTAATGCAGTCACTCTAACTCATAATCAAAATTTGATTGTGCAAGAAAATGTAATTGGAGGATCTGAATATTGAATCTATCATCTACAAAGAAACTGCAGACTGCGGTAGCACCTGTAGCTAACACATCTTCATGATCACACCTGACAGTTGTGCTTGAGGTACTAATTATTGTTCATTGTGTCCATAAATACCTCATAATAACACTGCAATCTTCTGCATCAGATTGCATTCTTCATCACTGTTTCCCTCCAGCTGTAATGAGATAACTCTGAATTGAATGTTTGAGGGTGTTTGTGTACGTGCCTGATGTGTTGGTATACTTTAAACATCTATGTATTTGTGAGTGTGTGTCTGTGTGCGTGAGTATTTGGTGCTTGAGTGGGAGTTCATGTCTGATCTGATTGATGGAGGCTGCAGTTGAGGCAGCACTCCCCCTGATTGCAGCTACAGGCAGCACTAGACTTCTCATTAACCTATGATAATGCACCTGTCACCCTGATACGAAAGCCTTGCAGCACATTTGCTGCGGATGACTGTTCTCGCTTCTTCTTCTTTACCCCCCCCCCCTTTTTTTTGTTTCTTTGCCCGGTTTCCCTCCCTGCTTCATCCATCTCCTTCTGCCTGTCCTTTCTTTCTCACTTTCTTCTACATTCATGTTAACACACACACACACACACACACACACACACACACACACACACACACACACACACACACACACACACACACACACACACACACACAAAGTAAGCTCTACCTTTGGAGAGCCTTGTTGACTCCTTGCCAAAATTGACCACAGCAGATGGAGGTTAGCACCCTCCCCTTCTCTACTGAATAGAGCAGCAGCTACAGTATTTAATAGGATCTGTGCTCACTAACCTATCGGGACAGGGGCTGATACGAGATCAACTGTTCCAGCTTTTGTGTATGGACTACAAATGTGGCAGCAAGTATGTGCAGCAGTATGTGCTTTCACACAACATAAGCCATCCGAGTTGACTTATTTTCTGGCTGGTAGAGACGTGATCTCTCCTTCTGGTGAATTTGAACTCTGAATGAGATAACTTTTCTTTCAATTCAAACACATTTGGTTATGCCAGGAATGTACATTTTAATCCAAATTTGTATCTAAAGTCTACAAATAAGTGGTAAGTTTGGAGTAACAAATAACTACAGTTCTGACTACAAAGGCAAGAAACTAACAACAAAAAAGAAGTCTCTGTACCTAATTTATTGTGTCATGATAGGGTTAAGGTTTTGCTTGAGATATACTTTTTCATTAAAAAAAAAAATTATAATAATAATATTTCATTTAACACATTTCAATAGTCTATGTACTGAGCTTGGAAGATAGCATCAAACTATCAGTCCTATCGCGCTAGTATTAAGCTGATACCAATACCAGGATTGCTATCGATACTATCGATTGATCCACACCTCTAATTTCTAAAATATTTTTGTTTACTAGTTTTTATGACAGGTGATTTAATAAATGTGTCAAGCACTGTATATATAACTGACTTATTTCCATTTTATTAAGGTTTAAAATCAGGTGTTTTAAGAAAAGGTAGGTCCCAGCTAGGCTGCTAGCTGCCCTAGCTAGGCTCCTCCTCAGCTAATTCAGGTCACTGAACTGGACCTATCAAGTGCACCTGTGGTGTTGGGATCTATTTAAGCATTTCTGATGCAATTACCTGCCAAATAAAAGTAGCTTAAGGTGCAGTGGTCAACACGTTCAGCTTACACACAAAAATACCCTGAGACACAAATCTAGCATAACAGGGTCACAAGCTAATGTACTCATAGCGCTGGCCCAAAACCTGGATAAACAGGAGGGGTGCATCAGAAAGAGCATGTAGTGTGGCGACCACTTAAGAAACAAACCTGATAAATAATATGGTTTGATTTCAAGTCACTTTCAATTTCACCCCATCTGTGAAATCGCTACTTCAGTTTTTTGGGGAGAAATCATGCATTTGATTTCTACATTAACACTAATAAGCAGATGTCTGTGCAATGCACCCACACAATCTGTGGCTAAGTTGCTAAGCATTTGCTAGCGTTTATGTTTGCTACCATTACCTGATAGTGGTCCACCTGTCTCATCAAAAGACAGACTCTGGAATATGATAGCAACAGCGATAAGGCAAAATTCAAAGCCCTAAAGACGGCACTTGATGAACTGGAAGGTGATGAATCAGTGGCGAAGTATATCTTTTACGTAGGCTAGCAAAAAACCCACTCTACACGCGGTTTGTTTAAAGTCTTCATTTTGTATTTAGTGGAGACTCGAATAAAGTTCCTTCACACATACAGATTTTTGTGACCACTAAACCACATACGGATGACACACTGAACTTGACACATGAAGTAAATGAAAAATGAGAACGTTACATTAAAGGGATGATGAAATGAACATAAAATAGGTATGAAAATTAAAAGAGTTGTGATTTATAATAAGTCTTCTTCAAAGACATCAATGTTAAGAATCACTGTATGTGTGATGTTCATGCAAAGTTTTGTTCAGATTGTCCCACCTGTTAAGGAGGAGATAGGGTGCACAGAGACATATGTAGCAATCAACATGAAGTCAACACAGGCCTGCCTCCTTTGAGGGGTGAACATCAGAATTCTCAAAAATTCATAAAAATGCCAAAATGTTAAACATATACAGTTTTATATTGGGTCAGATGTGCTTACCGTATATTATCATTTTCACACACAAGTTAGCTATGTGCACCTGACACTTGGTAAACAACATCTCTACCCACGATGCGGCTTGTGTTAATTTTGTGATGTGTAAATATTGTTTTAATTAGCACTTCCATTACATCTGAACTCAAGGCGAGCTGGCACAATCATCTCCAGTAGTCAGTGTCTTATAATAATGTGTCTCTATAAGTCATTTTCTCCTCAGCAGACAGGCTCCAGTTCCTCCACCAGATGTCTTCTTTATTCCCTGTAGCCCGTTCCACTCGGTTTCTCTTTTCTCCAGAGGGCCTGTGTGTGATTTATTTATCATATCTGCACATTTAGTTAGAGCCAGGAACACGCCCAGAGAGCTCGCAGGGCTGCGTGAACACACTCTCTCGAGCTGCTGGGGAGTGTCGAGAAAGGGAGGACTTCAGAGGACAGGCTGTAAATCAGTAAAGACGTGTGTCAGAACCGTTGCGTGTTGAGTCGCGGCTGTTTCACAAGGACATAAATGGAGATTCTCGGTCTATGAATTTGTTGAGCATGTTTAGGTTTGGGTCTTTTCGGCAAAGAGAAGCTTCAGCGGCTCCCATAAGGCACAGTCATAGGCTAGAGAGACCTTTTGATGCCGAGCGTCCTTTGGAATTCAGATTTCCCAATATTGGCAAGACTTGATCATGATTAAAGAATGAGCATGTGTGGTGCTGGGAATGTCTCTGGCATGACTCTTTGCTTCCAACCTCTAATCTCCTCTGTTTCATCTTATGCCACACTCATTTCTCCAAGGACAATCAAACATTGCTTGAACTGTTAATGTCTCTGGACAATAGCCTGAGTTTGTTTGCGTTGGATACCAGCTGCGCTCATTAAGGAAAAGCACAGGGATAATAAAAAAAGAGGAACACCCCTGCTTTGACTCGGACCTTCCTGTTTAACAACCATTCAGCTTCCCGTTGTGGTCTCTGTCTTGGTTTTTTTTTTTGTGTGTGTTCTTTTTGTCCTTTGACTCCCCGCGGTTAAACTGGCATAAATATCCTGCCGTCTTTTTGCTTTTCATCTATAAGCGGATCATCGAGATGTAACAGAACCCACAATCACTTACAAATGAATTCACACGTTTCAAATTGTCAGCAGTGACGCGAGTACCTTTTTGAAGTTATTTGGCTGTATTTGCCCAGCAAGCTGTCATTTGGAAAATGCACATTTTCAGCACAAGTGCTCATTTATTTCCACTGCTTACCGAGTGGAGCAAAAAGTACTGGAAAGCAAGCCTCTCTTAATGTGACGAGAGCAAAGTGGATATCTTTAACATGGCAGCCTGCTGTGTTTAACATGTAAAAAAGAGGGAGTCCACGCTGGACATAATTGAAGCTGAGAACAGACGCTGCTTTCTCAAGGAGTTTAAATTAGAACCCTTTATTTTTTTTTTAAAAAAAAGAAGAAAAAGGTAATGGTAAATTTATGCATCAGAGTAATCAAAATGAGAGGAAGGAGGTTGGGAGCAGAGCGGATGGCCTTCAGTGGAATATTCTCGGCTGCTGATTAGAGAAGCCCTGTTAATGAGATTCACTGACAGACTAATACGGAGAACAGCATGCCCCCTGCTGCGGCTGTCTGTGTCGTCCCTTTCTCTCACTCCCCATCTTCGGCTCGTATTTTGCTCTTTTTCTCAGTTTCTTTCTCTTTGCTTGTCACGTCCTCACAGAGGGAATCGTGTTTTCACTGGACTGGGACAGCAGGGGATCCGTCTGTTTACCACCAAGTTCTTTAATGATCCCAGTTGAGGAGTTCTACTTTTAACAGCACACGATTCTCACAGTCCTCCTGTCTTCTTCAGGAAGGAGAGACAGGAGGACTGTTCTTAGCAGCCCACCACACACACACATGCACGCTTACGCACAAAGTACCTTGGGATTTGGGTACGGGTGGAGCCATATGAAAGGCAGGCAGAAGGCAGCTGGGTCACATTAGCAGGAGTAATGACAAACGGGCGATTGCTGTTGGTTTTCTCATATATAAACAGTAAACTGCAGCTCTCAGGTACTGTCACTCAAAGGAGTAACCCAGTATGTGTCTTTTAGATGTATGTGCTTGTGTACACTTCATATGCAGCCACATGCTAAGACGTCCATCTCAGGGCTCAGTGGAAAACTGTGCAGAGGAGGAGGGAGAGCCAGCTGTTTTAGCTCAGTAAGCTGAAAGATGAGTTCATGGGGAGAACATCTGAGGCTTTCAGCTCTGTTGACCCCCGAAGAAAGTCTTAATCCAGACATTTTGTGTGCATATGTGTACAGTGAACACTGAAGATGAAACTATTGTTCAGGTGCTTTGGGTCCAATAAACTGTGATCTAATTGCCATTTTGCCATAATGATACTTCAAAACAAAAATAATAAGCCAGATGTGGAAACAAATGCGTTGGTAATGCCTGTGGCTGTGTGTGAGAGAGTCCGATAGAGAGGGTGAAACGGGGTCTTAAGGAAATAGTTGAGAGTGTGATTGTGCCAGACAAAAGTGTTCCCTATTAAGCAGAAGCGTGTCTGTGTGCGCAGGCTAACAGCTTTCACTACAAAAAAAGTCAAGCTGGAGTTAATGGCCTTCCTCGCATCTCACGATTCCCCTTTTCTGTTGGCCCAGCAGCTGCAGCCTCAGTGTTGTGACAAACAGGGAGAGAATTTAGCAGAGGTCAGATGGAGGGATGGCTCGCAGGGTGCGAGTGCCCTCTGGTCGCATCGCTTACCTTCCCCCAGCTGAGGAAAAACAAATTCTCTAAACCACAAGCAAACACCCAAAGACCCCCCCACCACACACACACACACACACACACACACACACACACACACACACACACACACACACACACACACACACACACACACACACACACACTGTACTGCTGCAGAGTCTGTGGTCAACCTCAATGCCTGTATTTAAAAGATGGACACAGTCACAATGACTACGGTCTCTGAATTTTGACCCCTTAGCATTAGCATTTTTGGCCCCCATTATTTTGTCTTTTTTCTTTTTTTAGGAGCCAAAAACGACCGTATTTACACAAGAGGGTGTAAGTTTCATTCATCAAATCTGGAGCACAAACCTGACTGAGCTGCACCAAACAAGAGGCCATAACAGTTTCGGATATGACAGCAAAATCCATCCACAAGCCTTGGCATCCTTTTTAAACGAAGTTAAGTTAGGCACTCTAACGTGGAACTTCATGGGAACTGACTTGCTTCTTGAGTCTGCCTCACTGGCTCAACAGGAACTGCAGTTTTTGACACACTGTTCAGCTCTGGGGGGTGCTTGGTCATACACAGCTGATTCACTTTGATCTCTCACTAGAGTTCTCCTCAATTCAACTTTTTTCAGCAAACCACACACCTAGATTATCATCAGGTCAGTCTATGTGTGAACTTTTCTGTAAGTTATGATCGATTTATTTGTGCCCAGTGCCTGATGTCTATTTAGATATGCCTGTTTTGCTGTCCTGTAAGCTAAATATCCCTCTTTGGTCAAGGAAAAGCTGTAAAGTAGACACAATTGACCAAAGTGGAAATGCAAGAGAATGTCAAAAAAAAAAACCCATACAAACACCAAGGAAAATATGCTCCAAATATAAAAACTGCAAGAATACCAAAACCCTAGCTAAAAGGGAAAACTAAACACTAATGGAAAATGCTACAAAAAGACTTGGCTGCGGTTTGATTGGGTATGACTGGCTCTTTTGCAACTTTCTTGTGGCATTACAATTTTTTTGTGACCGTGAACAATATTTCCCTAATGTTTTTTCTTTGATCTCTGATGACCAGGAAGGAGGACAGGATGAGCTCATCTGTGAGGCTGTGAACCACTTCAAAAACCAACAAATCACACCCCTTGTTTTTAAGGTTTCAGCCAATCACTGCACCAGTGGACAGGGGGGTCATGTGAGACCAGTTAACTCTTTTACGAGGCCCTACCAGACAGGGGGGAATGGGATGGAGAAACGCTGTCTTTTAAGGGTTACTGGGGGATAGTGCGCTTCCATCTCAAGGTTATTAATAAAGAGCTCGGCATGCGCACTCTCTTGCAACCTGTGGGTGAAGCCTGCTGCACCTGGGCTCAGCTAGAGAAAGAAGCTTAACCCCTGGTCTCCTTGCTCTGGTTGTCCTGATGCTTCATGTTTTCATTTCAGCCCTTATAGATTGTTTTCCCAGTTTGCAACTGTGTCAGAATCAATTCTCCATCTCAGTCATAACTCAGTCTAAACTGAACATAGAGACATGAGAAAGAAGTCTTCATACTTATATCTAAATACCTTTATATCTAATTACCTTTGTGCGAAGTATTTGCTCAGAAATCAGAGATAAGACTCATAGCTTGACATGTATTTCTCAAAATTATTGTAATTCAGAGATTGCATTCACAAGTACACTGCAAATAGAAACTACTAAAGGTATGTTTACATCAATTTAGTAAAGGATATTCAAAAAAGTAAAAACAAAAAAAAAGATTTATACGGCAAAGCTATTGGCTGGACATCATCAGTATACTTTCTTTTTGCACATTCTATTCACACAGTCATGTTCTTAAGAAATAGGAAACATTCCACCAAAGGCCTGACAAAGAACCTAAGAGATTCATCTGACCCTTCAGCTGATCCATCGACCGTTCACTGAAGCCTCATCAGAAATGGGCTCATTGGAAGGGTGGCTGTCAAGAAGCCATATTTACAAAGGGAAACGGTAGAAAAGGCAGAGCTATGCCACATTACACAAGAACTGCACTGAAAATCTGTGTTAGTGGGTCTTGTGGTGTGATGAATCCTAATTTGAAATTTTTGGTTGTATATATGGAGTTGGTTAGGAGAGAGGTACAACTGCAGCCATCTCTAAAACACGATGGAGGCTTAGTCCTGTTTTGGGGCTGCATATACGTCAGTGGTGTTGGGGATCTTTGTAAAACTGATGGATTATGAATGCAGGAAAGCACCATCTGATTTTCATACATCATGCTACACCATCTGGAAAGCGTCTGATTGACAACAGCATCTCAATGATCTCAAACACAGTGCCACTGAGGAAATAGCACACAGTGGAAAACAATGTGTTTTAAACTCTGGGATTTCCCCCCTCAGAGCATGAACCTTAACGTATCTGAAGTAACCTGAGAAAACACCAGTAACTATGTGGTGTATCTGAAGCGAGACACAATCAGTTCATCTTGTCAGATGACCTATGGACCACATGCATATAGTTTTATTTTGTTGTTTTTTTCTAGTCGCAGCACAAACAGTAAAACTGAGAAATAGTTCTGCATAGAGCATGCTGTGTACACTTGAGGTTCTCATTAGATTGAACTCTTCAGGCATCTGCAGCGATAAATGAACACACTTGAGTTTTAGAGATCTTCCTCGTCTCTGTTTCTTGGTCTTTACGATACACGTGTGCCCTCACATAAAGTGAAAGGACTGGGAAGAAGACTAGTCTAGTAAACCAGGATTTGATTAACTCCTCCACAGGGAATTGGTGGGGTGGGGGGGTAATATAGACGGTACATCTAACTGAATTTCACTTTTTAAATTTCCCTAGCTTGTACTCCTGTATCCGGTCTTCCCGAGAGCTGAGCAGTTTACAGCCAGCAAGAGAGAATTTGTCGCCAGATTGGCTTTGTCATTTTGATTCATGTGGGGCTCACTGCCGAGTGTGTTATTGTGCAATCCTGAGCCTATTCTCCTGGCTCACCACGCTCTCGTCTGGTTTTATTAACTTAGCATCTTAGATGTGTTCTGTAAGAGACGAGTAGTCACGGGAAGACTTGGAAAATGATAAATTGATAGAGAAAATTTTCTTTTTTCTACTCCCTGAAACTTGCTGCTGATTGAAGCCTTGAAGTCTTTACATATTGTACCCTCTGCTGTGAGCTGAAGGTAGGTGGATGACAAGAGAAACACAAGGGGAAGAAGAAAGAGTGTGGAGGAGAAGGTACAGGAGACAAAACAGTTAGCAGTGCATGATGTAACAGCCTCTTTTTTTTACCTTTCCCTTTTTCTGCAGCCACAAGATTTCTGTCACCCACATGGGAAACTGAAACAAACTATTCACAAGAGATCTGATGAATAATTCATGATTCTGTTGGATTACCAGTGGTATTTTTTTCACATGACAGAACCACTGGCATCCCATGACAGCATTCTGAGCCTGTTTCATGTGCAGATTGCTTTGACATTGTGGTAAAATTAGTATATTTGCTTTGTTTTCAGGAATTACTGTTAGTGTTGTCCCTTCAATATAAGCACTTTGATCCTGGACCATCAGTGCAACTGGCCAGTCATGCTGGTTGTGATTCCATAGTTCTAACTCAAAGAAAAGAGACTGGCGCATGGCCATAGAAATTCTATAAAGATGGATGTAGCCACTGTGGCCTGAGGTTGACGTGTTATCAGCTAATGCTATCAAGCCTTGATACAAAGCAACATTCATAACATGTATGGGTGCAGGGCAGAAGCACAAACTCTCACTATTCAGTGCTCAGTAATAGACTGTTAACAACACTAGAATTATATTCACCAAAAGTGAAGCAGTGGGTTCAACTACATTTGACATAATAGATAATTCCATGAAAAGGCTCCAACATGGTAAAAAGGTCCAGTTCAGTGTCACCAATTAGCGGAGATGAGGCCTTGAAGACAGCTACTGGCTACAGCGGCTAGTGTCGAGACATCTGCTAATCAAAGCTGCCGAGTCCCTTCCTGTCAGACCTCTACGGTATCCAAATGAACTTCTAAAAATTGTCACGCATATTATGTTATAAAAGGAGAACCATCGATCCAGACGAAAGTGTTTATGTACCAAAAAAGACATGTTTTCACAGCTGAAATTGGGCATTTTAATCGAGGTTTTTCATGTGACATCATGTGCACATTGCTCAGTAGTGGTCTGTCATACTGGCTGTGATACAGTCACCAGTTGGTTGGGAAAAATGTTCATTCACTGATTGGTTGGCAGTGGTTCCTGGAGGTTGCTGGGCAAAATTGGTTGAAAGAAGATGCTGCAGCAAAAACCTCCCAGCATTTTTTTTTTGCTTGCAAACAGATTGCCACGGTAGTTTTTACCCCTCAGCCGTAAAAGGGTCATGGCGTATTGTTGTCCAGGTCACCCACCTACCGTGGGTGGCGTGAACGCCCAAATTTGTGTATGCAATAACTTGAGAACTAGGTGACAAAGACACCATAGAAATAGACACCATAGATCTACTAGGAGTCTTGGGGTCAGCATTGGTAGCCATCAGTTTGTCTTTAAACACTTGCAAACTAGTGGCCAACCAGTGAAAAAATGTGATACAAACTGGAAATGAAAAAGGTTCACCTTCAAAGTAAAAGTTGTGTTTTAGCTCTGCAGGTAACATGTTTCAAAAGGCGCCACTTTTAATTCAACAGTAAACAGTCTCCATTTCCGGCTTGTTTCACGCTTTCCACAGTTTCACTAAAGCTTGGAGAGTGGCTGGACCGTGTTTGTAGACAGCTCTACCACCTTCCTTCAGTCTGCAACTGCACCAATATGCTAGCAAGCAAAGCAATCACAAGTCTTTGCCAACAGATTTGGGGAATACAGGTTTTTCCCAAGTGACCAGTGGTTAACAGGGGGGCACTGAACCCGTCTGTACTCTTGCCTGCATGACTGAGGCTTTAGCATCATTTTTCCTGCAACTGCCATCAAGCAGTTTTTGGCAATTCCAGATTGGCCTATTTTCTTAGGCCTAAGGTTTCCACTTCTCTTTAAGGTTGTGATGGATGAAATACTACTACTAATAATAATGGATTGCATTTTTATAGCGCTTTTCGAGACCCTCAAATTCCACTATTCATTCACACACTGGTGGAGGCAAGCTACAGTTGTAGCCAAAGCTGCCCTGGGGCAAACTGACAGAAGCCAGGCTGCCATATCGCACCATCGGCCCCTCTGGCCATCACCAGTAGGCGGTAGGTGAAGTGTCTTGCCCAAGGACACAACGACCGAGACTGTCCGAGCCAGGGCTCAAACCGGCAACCTTCCGATTACAAGACGAACTGCCAACTCTTGAGCCACAATGCCCCCCCAAAAAGCATGGCTTTGTCTGAAACCAAAAGTAAACATGGCACTACTTAAAGCAGTTTTCAGTCGCACATTGGTTAGGTGTAACAGAAAAAAAAAAGCCTCAGTTATCTTAAGGAAAAGATAATGGTTTCAATTAAAATGGATGCTTCACAACATTAACTATCTATTGAAAAGGTCTTGGTGCTTGTTGAGAGTGCACTGAAGGCCTTCTGGTGTAGTCTTTTTTCCCTGACTTTTGTAATGTTGTCACATTACAAAAACGTGATTGGCCAGTTCCAGACATGGTCTTTGTTGTTTTGGCATGTTTGTTTTTCTATAGTTTAAATAACAACATATAGTGTGTTACTTAAAGAGGCTTATATTTACTGGGTTAATACTGGTTCAGGTCTGTGTGCTGAATCATGCTAATCAGCTGCTGGTGATTCACATTTACCATACGACACAAGAGTAGAATCAGTCTTTCTGACACGCACAGGAAAGTGGAAAAGCAAAACTATTTTTGTAAGTCAGATAAATGCCATATAAAAATTCATGCAAGTTATTCATTCAACTCTCTGTCCCTGTGCCAGGAGTCCAGTTGGTTTCTTCCTTCCTCCTCTGCTTGGCTGCAGTCTGGACTTGTGCGCCATGTGCTTTGTGGTCTGTGGATACAAGAGTGGAAGTGACAGGGTGGGACAGCAATGTCCCCAGAGGGACCTGACGTCCTTCTGCCTCAGCAGTGAGCGAGACTCAGCGAATCCTAAATTAAATGCTCAGCCCAAACTCATCGTGACAGAGAGGACAGAGCCTCAGCTCAACCCTGAAGGTGACTGGACTCTCGCTGTGGTCAGAGGCCACACGTTTACATGCAACACTGCACCCATATGATCTGAAAAAAATACCTTTGGGATCTGAAATATGTTGGAAATCCATCCATAAAAAGAGAGAATCATGTAAAACGGCTTTGACAGCACAGTCGCCTCAACAGGTGCTACGAGACTGGCTCAAAGCCACAGCCCAATCGTCTGTGATGGCGAGACAGACGATGGCAGCAGCAAAGCCGTCCAAGTGTCATTATAAATCACTTATAGATGAGTTTTACTGGCTCGTCTGGTTTTGTGCATATGTAGTTGTGCTGGTAAACCCCAGAAGTCTACTTTGTGATTGGAGAGAGAAATGATGGGCCTCTTGGTTAATGGCGAAAGCAACTGGCGTTGGAAGCCTGTGTTTTTCTAGCTCATCTGGCTTAGATTAGAGCACGCCTGCACTCCACTGTCATAGTGAGAGTGGAAAGGAGATAGAGGCATTAAGAGATGAAGAGAGCACAGAGTGAGGAGGGAGGGGACTAAGGGACGGGTCTGGGCGGTGGGAGGGAGTGAAAACAATAATATAGAGAGCAGGGAGGAAGGAGGGGTGAAAAAAAAGCATTTGCAGAGGTTTTTAGGATTTGTGATGAGCAGTGTCACCCAAAGTGCTTAGCTCAAGTCAGAGGCATAAACCCTTTAGATAGGCCTTGTGAAACAATGAAAAAGGGGGAAAGCTTTTAAGACCAGGCCGTGAATGAAAACCGAGAGGCAGGGAACAGAGCCAAACACCACTGGTTGCCCCTGGCATGTCCTTGCCCGCTAACTAAAGAGTGCACGCCCATTGCGGGAGGGCAACTTTCACCCTTTTCACCTTCAGAACATCCTTCTGCCTCCACATCCGCCTCCTTTGCTAATACTCTCACTTAGCTGACAGTCACTCCCTACACTCCAGAAGAAAAAAGCAAAACACAGGAAGAAAAAAATAGTAGGCAGGGCATCCATATCACTCAGTGCAGGTTAGAGTACATGGTTCACCAGCTTTGTGTTGTTGTTGTCGTGCACCTGCAGAGTCTCCGAAACAAGTTATAGACATGCTGGAACTAATTATTTCTTCTGCTGACAACAGCACAGTTTCACAATGCCTTAATTACGTCAGCTCCACCCATATCTGTTTCTTGTCTTGCAGTAGGTGCATCTGCAAATCTGCTTTGTGGCTCAAGAGATTTATTTTAAGTTAACTGGCCTTTTCTGTCTGTATGGATTTTGTGTCGTAAATGCTTGTACCCTTTTTTTTGTTTTTGTTAGTTAATCCAGTCTCCTAGACAGCGAGCTGAGTGGAGGGATTTTGAGTGTTTTGAGCCCGTCAGTCTGTCTCAGCTTGTTGTGCACCCTGCGTGCAGACAGGCTTTCTGGGTCATGCCTAATTGACAACCTGTATTAATAACAGTGAGCAGCATGTGCATGCGTGTGTGTGTGTGGATTTATGTGTGCATTACTGTCCTGGTTTTTGCTGTCTCACTGTCCTCAGGCGCAGTCTAGAGCTTTACCCATACAAAGATACAGCCCATCACAGAAGACCACCCTCTGATCCTCCACCCTTTCTTGTTCCCTGGGGTTCCTGCTAATTTTTGGGCTACCAGGGATGACACAGAGGGTGTGTGTGTGTGTGTGTGTGTGTGTGGGGTGTATCACGCTGTCACTCCAGACTGGCCAGCCTTCGTTCACGCTCTTACTTATTTTGTCTCTACATGGGGTCGGTTTCCCTCCCGAGCTGGCGTGGGGGATGTTGGGAGGGGTTGCAGTCTGAACAAACAGCATCCCCTCTAATGAGCAGAGAGTACAAAGCAGTGTTCTAACAAGAACCAGGGAAATGCGAATATACTGGCTGCTGTTGTGTAGGTGCAGTCATTATTTCAACTAACTGTTAGTTTTACGTTCACCACAAGCCTGTCCTAAAGGTGAGGGAAATATAACAACAAGGTCACTGCTTTGATGCCAAGACATTTGCACTAAATCTTGATTTCTCCCATCCATGTGAAACAGATGCAGGTGCAAGGATTTTAATCTCAAATGCTTAATCGGCCACCTTATCATACTGCTGTGATCATGTGTAGAGACTGAAGAGTGAATATGAGAAGGACATTGCTACAATACAAACGTCTCCTTGAATAAATTGAGGGAATTTTTAAAAAGGGTGGGTGGGGTTACTCAGTCAGACAGTTTTAAGCAAGCCAAAAGTTACGCCCAATTATCTAAAACTAAAACAAGAGTTCTCAAACTTTTAACGACTCAAAGCCAATTTAGTGAGTGAGCATATAATTGAGGCCGGCGCTGAAGAAATGCACACATCAAACAGTTTTATTGCCGGTAATGTGTCTGGCTTGTGCTATAATCAAAATGTCAGGGCTCCTTCATGTGTATACATTTTTTTAAACCCCATTGACAGAAGTATACTTGTCAGTGTTAGGAAGGTTTACTCTTTATGTTGGCTGCAGTTGAAAGTAACGAGACAAATGACCATTTCTTTCTCAAATCGCTCGACATTCTTTCTTCACCGTGCTTTCATTCAACATCAAATGTTACTGATCTGCACCAAAGCGCTGCCAGTTTGAGAACCCTAAACCATCTGATCTAAACTATTTTATTTGGGGGTCAGTGTTGGATCTGATATGCTCCACATTAATGTGTAACCAGGGGTTTAAGTGGGCTGGAACAATCTGGAACAGCGTTCGGCCACCTTCAATAAACGAGCAATTGAATCTCGTATGAAGGCTAATACATAATACAGTTAGAGAGTTAATTTTTCCTGGTGTTGTTTCCAGCTGCTAGCTGTTAGCTGTTTCCATTGAGATACTTGCTCAGTAATAAAATAATGACGTCCCACCATCCGCTTACACCTTCAGCTCATCACTTTTTCCTTCTCGTCCCTGTGATGGGTTCATGGTGCAGATGTCAAAGTTACGTTTGTGGCGCTTCAGCATCTAGTTAGCACAACCGTAGAGGAGTGAGCATAAAAGGGACAGCTTTATGAAGCGGCAGGCAATTTAAGGTGTAACTTTTCAATCAACTCAGCAAACATGAAGCATTTCATGTTTGCTGAAAACTTTTTAAAAACACATCAATGTTTGATACTGTCACTTGTGGGCAAAAATAAGAGCGAAACAAGGGGGTGAGGAAAAGGAATTAGTTAAAGACTATCAGATTTTTTGTCTCTGTACATAATGTGTTGCTAAATTTTGTTCTTCTGAATTTCATGCAAAACAAACTTAAGTGTGCTCTTCTTGTGTTATCCAAATTTTGCACAAGTATACTGTACTAACCACTTAGTCTGCAGCTCTGTAGTGAAGTTTACAACAATAATTACAACAACACTGGTACAGAATAGGTTGTGGTGTTCATGGTAAATGCTAGGCTACATCAGCTAATTTAGATTTAACGTATTGATGCTGGTTAGATTCATTCATGATTCATGATTTTACCTTTTGTACTTGGTAAATGGTAAATGGCCTGTATTTATATAGCGCTTTACTAGTCCCTAAGGACCCCAAAGCGCTTTACATATCCAGTCATCCACCCATTCACACACACATTCACACACTTGCGCCATATTGTCTAAGGGTGGGAATCCAAGAAGATAAAAGCAGAAACACATCCCCCAAAGAGCAGCAGAGCAGGTCACATGATGACAGCCTGCACACAGAATGAAATCTACTTTATAATCGATGTGACTTATATCTAAGTGATTCTTTGCCCCATGCTGCACCTGATCATAGGATTTACCTACCTGCCAAATCTCACATTAAACCCTTTGTGTAACTGTAATCACAGTGCATTTGGTAACAAGTTGGTAACAACTGTGTTGTTACTTGCATAATTTCTTTGATTATCTGCAGGATAAGCAAAGAGAGAGAGAGAGCCCTTTTCCTGGAATCATCTGACCAATTCCTGTGCAGGAAGAAGAAAATGGCAGTGGTCTTTATTTGTTTAGCACAGCACTTTTTTTTTTCTTTTTCTTATGTTTTGCACAAGGACAAGAATGGCAGACTAAAGCACAAACCGTGTCCTGTTTGGAAATACAGCATGCTAACACAAAGCTACTAGTGTGGAACCTGAGAGTCAGAATGATGTTCAAGCTGTGTGTATGTGGATATAAGCCAAGCAGCCCGAGCTCGATATTCAGCAGGTAAGAAAAGTAACAATAAGCAGCCAGCAGCATTAATGTATACACACCAACATATATATTTAGGTTTCTGGTAATTAGGTGGGAATATATGCTGTGGGATTGTACAACAGCAATGTCATATGTAAAAAGGAAGGAAGTAGATAAGCAATTTTCCAGAGTAATGTGGAATGCATTACTTTTTTCAGTAATAACTAGAACATGAATGAAACCCTTGTGAACAGTTTATATGGAAGCCAACCCATAGCTGTAGCACGATGTCAGTCTATGAGCTGTGACAAAGATTTACAGGGTGTGAGACGATGTTACTGTTCACATTTTTCTATATTTACAAATCATTTCAGACTGATTGTTTTCCAGTCTGACCGTTTTAAGTGAAGTCATCACGTCCCATGATTACGGTAGCTAATCTGTTCGGTGCAATCTTGCTATAATCAATAGACTTAAATCAGTGGATGTGGGGAACTCCAAGAGGATTGTAAAGTTGAGCTGCGATATTAAAAAGTGTACATTGGCAGATAGAGACCATTTACACCAACAAACTTACATGATGTCTCCACTGCCCCCTTCCACAGTTTTGTTTGTTTTTTTGGCAAAGACAAAGGTAGCTCATTCTTATTTATTGTCCTTTGGGGTCTTTGGCTGACACACTGAGTTATGACAATAGTGAAACGGCTCTTTTCTTTATATTTTGTTTCCAAGGAGCCCGACTTTCTACATTTTTTTTTCAATCCAGTCATTGTACCGGATCATCTTCAGAGGAATGTTTTTCTTCTTTGTTTGCTAAAATGCTTAAAACCTACTAAAAATCACTCTGGTATATAAAGCAAATAATGAATTTTAATTGTATCTTTTAGCACTTTGTTACCAGCAGCTTGTTGCTAAAACACATCATTTGTTACATTTTCTTCAGAACAGTCTATAAAAAATGCCAAAGATAAAACAGTTTAACCGACATAAAATAGTATTTTTATGTCATCAAGGTGATTCCCAAGGAGCTATTAACAGACAACCCTAACAACAGACAATATCTCAGCACAGTCTGCAGTGCGTCACTAAAAAAATTGAGGGAACTGCACAAGTGGAGGACAAATGAAGAATTGGCAGCAGATGAACAGTATCTGAAGGTCATGTCTTTAGTAAATAGAAAAAGAAATCAAGCACAATCTGAACCTGAAAGATGCACTTTTGCTTTTAGATGATCCGTCTACTGTTCATTGAAGCCTCATCAGAAATAACCTCTTTGGAAGGGTTGCTGTCGAGAAGCCTTTTTAAGGAAGGAAAACAGGGTAGAAAAGGCTGAAGTTTGCCAAATTACATAAGAACTGGACTGAAAATCAGTGCTAACAGGTCTTATGGAGTGTTGAATCCTAATGTGAACATTTTGGTGGGGGTCAGGAGTGAGGTGCAACAGTGAGTGTGAGGCTCTGTCATGGTTTGGGACTGGATTTCAACCAATGATGTTGGGAATCTTCTCAAAATTGATGGAAATGAATTCAGAAAAACGTAGCGAAAATTCCTAACCTACATTAACCCAAATATTAATCTTTTCCTAAACCTGACCCATGTGTTCTTGGTGTATAAATCTATACAAGCATAACAAGCATTTGACTATAAACGACTACTACTAAAGACATAGACTACCTTCTGCTGACTTAAAAACGTTGGTACTGGCTCTAAAAAGATTGACAAGCCCTGCTCTAAATATTTACAGTTGTTTATTAAGTGTTGCTACTGATTTATATGTCTCTTTATAAATCTGCTCAGTTAGATACTTGACCCGTGTATTTGCATGTCATTTACTGTCTCCTGGAAGTATCCAGCTGTTCAACTTCAAGTTTGAAGCAGGAAAAAACGTGGCTGTTATGCAACATCATCGGTAATGGTGCTAAACAAAGAATAAACTTGATTCAATTGGGCTTCACTCTCAGGGTCAGATCTTTGAGTACAGCAAGAGCCAGACAGTTAAGAAACACAACTTTTCTTCTTCTTCTTCTTCTTCACACAACGAGCAAACTTTCTTGTTAATCTTGCAAGAGGCACTTTGAGCTGATGCGTGCGTGTTTGCTGAGTCTGGAAGTGAAAGCCGTGTTACCTTGAAAGTCTGTACGCTCTACTCTCTGGGGCAAAGCGCTCCTGCTGCTCGGCCTTCTAATCTCTCGTGGAGTGTGCTGTGTTCAACGCGCACTCTAACAACCCTCTGCTCCTGTTTTTCTCACGCGCGCCTCAGCTTTGTTGGTGCTTCCTGTCTTTCATTTGTGCCTCATCCACTGGCTAGACCTGGAAAGAATCCCGCTTCGTTCTCCTCCACCTCACATCCCAGTAATGTTGTTGTTCCCAAGAAAGATATCGGTGCAAAGAGAAACGGTGTCCACGTTCACAAAACGTCAACACTGACATGATAAACATCCAAGGCAACAGCAACAACATGTATATGTGTGTGGGAGAGAGCAAAAGTAAAGCAATGGGGAAATTATTTGTTTGTTAATGAGACCGAGTGCGTTCATATGTGCAGTCTGATGTGACTACTTTAAATCCCTCCAATCGACCCTTCTGACTACAATAAATCTTTGTCTCCTTCCTAAGATAATGTTTTGGACTCGGACTCTGGTGCACTATGGTCTGTGGAATTTAAATGTGAGAGCTTGTAATTTCTCACATCTGCTTTTCTCATGAGTATCCACGTCTTTATATGGTCAAACTATTCCGTGCAGCTCCTGCTACTCAGTAACAACATTTAGAAATGGCCTGAGATCATCTAATTACGTCCATGTCCACATGCTGACGGAGCGGTGCAGCCTGTTTAGAGGCGGCACTGAAGCGTGCTGTTCAAACTCTACTTCTGAGATGAATGTCTTCAGTTTAAGTAGCTTCAAGTGAACATTAACATGCATTTTGTCGCCGGAGCACACTTAACACGCACATTGTTTCACCTCTCCATGACAGTCGTGCTGCTTCTGTGTGAGCAGGGGCCACGTCCTGCTCGGCTCGCAACACTGAACTCTGTTGTCATGGCGACGGAGACGTCGTGGCAGTTGGAGTGCATCTCCTTCGAAAATAAGACCAGCACACAGCATTATGCATCTACGCGTACTGCCTCTTTACTATTAATGGACATAAATATTTATACGGTTTGGAAGATATTTTCACGGTGGAGGAGAGCCAGTGGCCTGTGGCGAGCATTGTCAGACATTTGTGTCGGTGTGCCCATGTGTGGAGGCGCAAGTGCATTGCTCAGCGCCATACTGTATAAGAATAATGATGCTGGGTTTTATAACATGCAAATTAAGCACTCATTGTGCTTAACATACATTTGAATATCTTCAGTCGTGCTCCGTATTTGAACAGTTAATCTCTGCTGCAGAGCCGTGGTAATGAAGCGTTCACAGTATTCTTTGACTGCAGTGAGCAAAGAAAAAAAAAAAACAGCAGTTAGTTAATTGATTTGGCAATTTATACAACAAAATACTGACAAGTTACAGAATCCAGACTCTCTGTTGTTTCTTCTGTTTTATATCAGGTTAAGCGATGGGCTGGGCAGGGGGTATGATCAGTGTGGGACATAATAAAGATGGTGTTGAACTTTAACTAACTAATAATAATCTCACGCAGGTGTAGGTTTGTCTGTTTGCGTTAACCTACACCAGGGGTGTTAAACATAAGGCCAGGGAGACTGAATCAACCCGGCAAAGACTCCAATCCAGCCCAACACAATATATGAACTCACAAACACACTTTGCCATCTTAATTTATGTTCCACCTGCATCCTTACATGCAGTGAATGGGTCATTTGAACAGCACCTCCCCAAGAGACCCCTCACAAAATCAAGAAACTGAAGCTGTTTCACTTTGATATATAAAATAAATTCATACAAGAAAAAAATGTTGCTGATTTATCACCACATAGTCTACCTGCACATTAGTGCCTGTATTGAGCAAATGCTTAGCTAACCCAGATAAATTCACAAAGCATGAATTATGCATCCCAAATGTAACAAGTAAGCCTAATTTCTCTACTTCTAAGTGGATTCACACAGACGGGCGCTGTCTGCACCAAGCAGTGCTAGGGTTTGGGTCACTTACATCCTTCATGCTCTCTGGAGGAACTGAAAAACCTACAGATGACAATGACTAACAGCCAGTTAACCACAATGCACACTGGGTGAGAGTAAGCATCCCTAATTTCCTTAGGGATTAATAAAGTATGCTGATTCTGATAGTCCTGTCTACTGTCTGCACGTAAATACAAACAAAGAGTTTTTATCAATATAAACTGAGAAAAACATGCATGAAAAAAATACTAAATATTTGAATAAATACTGACTATCTTTAAGCAGGTTTTTAGGGTTTATTAAAGTGAGATTTTAAAAAAAGCATCTGAAAATTTAGTTCTGTTGTCAGACCTCCACAACCTTCCACGTGCATTGGTGGAAAGCTGCAGTCATGGAGACACACAGCAACACCTCCTCTGCTAAACAGCGGGCATATGTGACAACAGACAGGGCACTGGTTGGAGCTGGGGTTGAGGTGGCTTGCAAATGTGGAGCAATTGTTGCTTGTATTTGCCAATCCATCTGGCAGTTGGATGCATGTATGGGTTTCAGATGGGTAGTTAGCCAATGTGGGTTGGCCATGGGATTGGTTAATCTGCTAAGACTGTGACCAAGCTTTCTCTCATATTTTTTGAGCAACAATACAACATGTAAAGAAAAGGTTGGATCCACTCTAATGTCCAATGAACATGTACAGGCTGTGAGGCTCCTGAACTCTCTGCCCCCCTCTCACGGACAATAACCATATCCAACTTCTTAATAGCAATGAACTGGTCTGCATTGGTGCATCATATCTTTATTCTCTTCCCCCTCCTGCCCCCCCCCCTCTTTCTTAAATAGATAACTATCATATCTGATATCATATCTCACAGTACAATAATATTGAATGGGTTGCATTGTTGTATTTTGTCATGTTTCTCAGGTCTTTGTCTGAATTTCTACGAACATTATTGCTAAGGATTGTCTTATTGCATTGGAGTCACACTGGGTTAAATATGTACACTTGGGTTTTAAGGGGTATTTATTATTTTCTTCTTTTTTTTGGGTTGTATGGAAGCCCCAAACGCAATTTCATTGTTCTTGACAATGACAATAAATAAATAAATACTAAATACTAAATACTATCTAGAGCATCAAGATGATTAGCCTAGCTTAGCATTAGGACTGCAGATACAGCTAGCCTGACATCAAAAGTTTCTGAAGTCTCGTGGTGTAAATCATTATGTTGCTCTTACACTTCAAATAAACAAAATGTGATGTGTTGTACTTTTAGAGGCATTTATTGGCAGATGTATCTGACAGGACCAGGCTAACTTTTTTTCCACTGCTTTGAGAATTTACGCTAAGCTAAGAAAACTGGTTGCTGGAACTTGTTTAAGGTGCAGACTATATGGCATCAGTCTTCTCATTGATTGCAAAAATAGGTAAGTCAATATAAGAACAACAATACCCATGTGTTTTTCTTTTATTTTTTTACACTGAAAACTGATAAATGTTGCTCACACTACTCTTAAATTTAAAATATAGATCTTGTTCTCTGGCCATGTGGAAACAGAGCTGAAAAGCAGGAAGAGTAAAAAAGGCTTACTTTAAATGAACACAGTCCAATCTTACTGTATTTGCCTTTTCATTCTGTGTTGATAAATTGCATTCCCTGGCTACAAGGTCACCCTGTCACTTCAATGTGCATAAGATCTATATTTTATTGGCTTCTGTGCCGCCTGGATTTCACACTCGGCGCCCCGCTTCCCCATTTCTCTCTCTCTCCAGCTTTGTTCTCTAATGCGCACATCCTCTTTTGTCTTTGCACTTTCTCTTGAAGTTCTCTTGAATCTGTAACATTATTTCTGGTAAAGGTTCAGCATAGAGGCTCCCACAGTGGGCTCAGATTTATAGCAGATTAAATTATACGTAGAGTCCTTGGAATCTAAAGGGAGGGGAGAAAAATGGTCCTTTTTATATTTCATTTGCATGCTTTCCCCATCTTTCCTCCAGGCCTTTTGGTTAACGTGACCAACCTCCCATGGCTGTCTCACAATCCATCCTCTCCATAATGACTAATTTAAAAGGCTTTGATAATCCGTTAGTACAATGAATTAAACAGCCATTAGAAGAGGGTTCACAGGGAATGATGTGAATAGAGGATGGTCCAGTCCTCCTCCCTATCTCACCTCTCACTCTGCAGAAAAGTCTTTTTTATTTATTATTTAAAACATTCAGTTTCTCTTATCATTCAAAGCTGGTCTTTGGATGTCTTTAATTTTTAAATAACTAAGTTTATTACTCTTTAGAGCAGCTGTAGCTATACGTTTGTCTTTTAAAAGTATTGTTTTAGTATTATAATTTTTTTTCTTAGCAATATGTGCAAATGATATCTCTCTAACATTTTTAGATATTTACCAGTTAAAGAGAATATTGAATGAAACTGATTATTTTGATTATTTTCCATATTTGTTGTAAAAATATAACCTCTGAACATATTTTAATGTTTTGTCAATACAGAAACTGACCTGGAACACTTTTTACATATTGCCTCAAACTCTTATGTTCAGGTTTCAGTCCAAGTCTTTGCATGAACACCTACTAACAGCTTTTCGGTTATATTCCATTTGAACTGTTGTATTGTTTATGAATATAAGACTTCACACAGATCATTAACCCCAATGTCGGTAAACATTTGGAGAATTTTCCTCCTGCAGCTTTCCCCCCCAAAGCTTTCTCCTCAGCTTTTGTCTCTTAAAATCACTCCTTTCTTGAATCCAGTTATTACTACAAGAACACATTTTTGGTTTCTGTCTTTTCTGCAGCCTTCCCTCAAGTTATTGTCTCTCTGAAAACACTTCCGTTGTGTTTTCAAAGATTTTTTTTTTTTGTATTTGTGGCATTTACTTAAGTTGTAGTGTGTTTGAACTCTCAGGGCCATCGTAGAAAAGAGGTGTCACCTGATTCAGCCCTAAGTCTAAAATTTAATGTGTAATCTGTCTGACATCCTTCCAAGTATCTGAGTTTTTAATGTCTTAGGCTAAAAGTAACAATAATATAGTTGTTGGAACTCAACTGTTCAGTATCTGTCGGGCTTCTTGACCTTTGACCACAGCCTGTTTATAAAAGATGTACATCGTTAAGGTGATGATACTCACTGTTTTCTGCACTCTGCACTGTTAAGTGTCAACATTGGCATTTAGGGGAATGCTACGTCGTTGTTTTTCAGCCAGGCGTGGGGTTATTTTCAATCTGCTATGTTGCTTTTTTAGCAGTCTGCATCCATAAACTGCTCAGGTCTGATACTTCACAGGTAATCATGCTAAGTGTCAGGCTAAAGCTAGAATTTCATCAAAACTGAAGTACAAATATTCAGCTAACTGTACAGTTGTGATGGTGCGAAAAACGATGATATATTATAATTATATTTATATAGAATAGAAAAAACTCTTGCACTAAAGTGTAAACACGCAGATTTTTAACATGGGAGTCTATGTGTATTAACTCACTTTTTGAGATAGTCTCAAGTGGCCATTAGAGGAACTGCAGTTTTTAGCACTTTGTGCTTGGCTTCAGTTTTCGACTTTAGAGTTTGCTGCTTACTTTCTGTCTCATGCTACCACAATGCACACTGGTTCTGGAGCTTAGAAAAGACATGAAATTACTTCTGTCAAATAGCCGGTCAATTACAATCAAGATTCCTTTTTTAAGCTGATCTCTGAAAGCACTATCCTGCATTATAGGACAGACATTCTTACCAGCTACATGTGAAAAAGAAAGCACATGCTCTTTCTTTCAAGGTTTTATATATGAGAACATAAGAAAACAAAATCCCCTGGTCCTTAATATGTCTTACATTTAGGTAAATACAAACTAATATGAACAAGAACACACAACATATTAGTCATTAGTTATTTAATAAAAACGAAGCCAAAATACAGAAGCATTGTGAAAAAACTAAGTATAGCCTAACTGCTTCTATAGGAAATAACAGGGTAAATAATAGAGTTGATAATCAAATGCACGTGGTTACCTGATCATCTGTGAAAACAGAGGTTTTTCCGGTTTGCCAGTCTGGAGCAGTCAGGTATTTGTTAACACAGTGCCAAGCAGGAAAGACATGAGTAATGATCTCAGAGAAACAGCTGTTGCTGCCCTTCAGTCTGGGAGGGGTTATAAGGCTTTTTCCAAACAATTTAAAGTCCATCATTCTACAGGGAGAAAATTTATTCACAAGACAGTTGCCAATCTTCCCAGGAGTGGATGTCCCAGCAAATTCACCCTCAAGGTCAGACCATGCAATGCTCAGAGAACTGCAAAAAAGCCAAGAGCTACATCTCCAACTCTACAGGTCTCAGTTAGCATGCTAAATATTAAAGTTCACGACAGGACAATTAGAAGACTGAATATGTAAGGCTTGTTTGGAAAGGCTGCCAAGAGAAAGAAACTCCTCTACATACCAAAACAATTTTGGAGTCAAATATGAGGCCATCTCTCCGACAGCTAAAGCTTAGGACAAACCAGGTAATGCAACAGGACAACGATCCCAAGCACAGCAGCAGATCTAAAACAGAACGGCTGAAAAAGAAGAAAAAAATTAAAGTGTTGCAATGGCACAGCAAAGTCCAGACCTCAACCAGATTGAAATGTTGTGGCCTGGACCTTAAGAGAGCTATGCATAAATGAATATCCACAAACCTCAATGAACTGAAACAGCACTGTAAAGAAGAGTGGGCCAAGATTCCCCCACAGTGATGTGAGAGACTAATAAAGTCACACAGAAAACGATTACTATGGTGGTTCTACAAGCTACTAAATCATGGGATGTACTTAGTTTTTCCCACTTCTGCATTTTGGCTTAGATGCTGTTAATGATAATAATTAATGGCAGGATGTAATATATCATGTGTTGCTGTTCATTTACCAAATTACCATTTACCTTATAACCTGCTAAGGACAAAATGATTTTTTTAATTATTATTTATTATTATTATATCCTGATACATAAAACCTTAGATCTGACAGAGGGTGTAATTTTTTTCTCACATGACTGTGCCAGCATTGTTCCGCTCAAAGACAATGCAGCTCCTAGTTTGTTTTTTTCTCTTTATGTGCAGTCTAAGCCTGTGTAAATAGCAGACAAAAGGCACAAAGAAAGATACAGTGGAGTCTGCATATTAATGAGGCCAATGACGCACCTAATGCCAAGAGAAGACAACAACAACACTCTAAAAGATCAACACACTATACAGCAGACTGAACAATACAAGCACCTAAAACCATGGGCATGTGATGTGACAATCAATAAATACGAGTTTTAAAAAAGGAAATCTTTCTTCAGTCTTGAGTTTGACACATGGACGGTGTATTTTAAGCAGCGGTGTCTTAAAAGAATTCAGTCATTTGTTCCAATTTACCAGTATTGTGCAGTTTATCACACCCCGCTTCCAGGAGAGGAAAATGCATTCATTATTAAACATGAGCCTGCGGCAATCAAACGTCACTATTGTTAGCAGTAATTAACAAGGCAGCTACCTTTAGGACAACAGTTTAATAAAGAAACAGAAAGCAGTCGAGTTTGAAGCACGCTCTGACTGCCGGGAACAAATTCATAACAAGTCTTCCTGTAAAGCTCCAACAAGATAAACTGATGCAGTGTGTGTGTGTGTGCATATATATATATATATATATATATATATATATATATATATATATATATATATATATATATATATATATATATATATATATATATATATAGTTCCATGTTACTGTCAGTTTCAGAATCGGAGCAAATTGAACATTCAACCCGGGGGGAATATAAATATCGCATCAAAGAATCAGATCCTTTTTATTAAGAATATGTACACTGCCAGCTGACAAAGGCATCAACTCTCCCCTGATAGACCCGAGCCAGGGTGGATTTTTGATTTAAAAATGTGATTTTATATGAAACTCAGCAGTCAGGTGTTTCCCCTGAAACTACCTGCTGAGTTTTGACAGGATGAGGAAAATGAGAACTAACCTGTGCTTTGTTGTTTTCCCCTTCTTTTCTTTTTCAACTTCCCTGTTATTTTCCTTTTTCGTTAACCTTTCGGTTTTATACATGTTTTATTCTTGGAACAGCTGCTACATTGGATCTTGAAGCTGCACTTTGATAAAGCAATAGTTCAGCTTTGCACTCTGTAAGCACAGCCTGAGCTTTGACTCATTGCCATTGATGTGATTTCAAGGTTAAACATTATATCAGCCCCCACCAGCCCCTCAACCTCATCCTTTCTACAAAGATTTGTACCATGGACTCACGATAGACTGTTCTAATCAATCACCCGGATTGTCTCTGCGACACCTAGGACATCTTCAAATAATGAGATGGGGATTCATCGGTAAATGAAAGTGTCACATCATTGTGACAAAATGGGTATCATCTTTGTCTTTTGTCGGTGAACAAATAAATGTCTATTTTTTGTTCGCCCTTTCACGTTCTTTGACAGACTTGATGGTGTCGTGACTGTCCCAGCACTGTCTTCATGGCAGCTACTTAATTACAGTCCATCAGTGTGTATAGCTGTCTATCATTTCTAGTCTTTTGATTATTAAGAGATTAAACAGCTGAGAATGTGTGAGGGTTTTTTTTTTTAATTCACATCAGCACAAAGGTGTGTAAGATGGAAAATTAGATCTATCCATGTGTTTTCTTAACCACTGGGGGTGAGGGCAGGTGTGTCGTAGTACAAAAATGGTAAATGGCCTGTATTTGTATAGCGCTTTATTAGTCCCTAAGGACCCCAAAGCGCTTTACACATCCAGTCATCCACCCATTCACACACTGGTGATGGCAAGCTACATTATAGCCACAGCCACCCTGGGGCACACTGACAGAGGCGAGGCTGCCGGACTCTGGCGTCACCGGGCCCTCTGACCACCACCAGTAGGCAACGGGTGAAGTGTCTTGCCCAAGGACACAGCGACTGAGACTGTCCAAGCCGGGGCTCGAACCGGCAACCTTCCGATTACAAGGCGAACTCCGAACTCTTCAGCCACAATCGGCCGTGGTGGAGTCCAACCCGGACAGTCTATAACAGGGCTAGTCAGGGGCTGTGAAACAAAGAGACAGACAAACATTGACTAATTAACCCAACAAGCATATCTTTGGACTGGGGGAGGAAGAGTTCCTCCAACCCCAACCTAAAAGCCATGCAGTCATAGTCACATGCACACTTGACTCCACCAGAACCTGCTTGCTGCTGATACTTACATATCCATGTCTCCCTTGTAGAGAAAGTACAAAAGAGGATGTCCTTAACATGACAGCTGCCACGAGCCAAGTAATTAGATGATCTACGGGTAAACAGTATGTCGTGCGTTTTACACCAGTGCTTCAATTGCAGCATTGTTGAAAAAATTCAGCGATGCAATGGAGCATTAAGACTTTCTTTAACTAATAGGGCAGTGTATCTACCAACCCTTGTTTGTTCCTTTCAAGTCTGAGCAAACTAAGAAGTATATTCAGATTTAACAAGGTTTAGTCCTAAACTATTCAGGACTTTATATTTTCTGCAAGACAAAAATAATTAGTAGATGCCAATTTTTGTGATAGATGTTTATGATTGCTTTTACCCTTTAATAATTACCACCTGGTCCCTATAATTATACTGATATTGAACACGGTAGCTTGTGAATCTGACAGCAGTTTCTTTTTTTTCTGGATCTGAGCGAGGCAATAATCACTAAAAGCACAGATGGGAGGTGTGGAGTACAAATTAATAGCTTTGCTTAAAAGGTTACTCTGCGTCTACATGTTATGTCTAAATAATTATTCCTAATACTACTACTAATAAAAATTAAAATGAAAAAAGAACACAACGCTATTTATAAGTGCAGTGCATTTGTCGAGATAGCTTTTTATCTCCAAATTTCCTTAACTCTGACTCATCAACAATGAGAGGTATCCCTAAACCTTAAAATAAAACTAAAGAATCTTTCTTTTTTTTGTTATTATTTATTTATTTATTTATTATTACTATTTTTATATGCACATATATGTCATTTACACACATGTTGTATATATGACATTTTTGTGAGTAAAAACTGGATTCAAAACATATTAATACAGCCATACTTGAGCTAACTTTAACATCTAATCAGACACAAGTTCCTTTTAATTTATATGTATCTTTAGTACTGTATGCCCTCACAAAGCCCTGCATTAACTGAGTTTCTGGGCTCTTGGAGGCAAAGTAACAAAACATGGCTTAACTCAGTTTGGTTTAAAGCTGATGAATTTTTAAAAAGTATTTTCAGTTGAGTTTTTAATGACGTCTGATTTCAGTGAGATCCTCGTGTGAAGCAGCAGACAGTTCAACAACTTAGAAGTAGCTACTTGTCAGTGGTTTTATCTGGACCTCGTGACAGCCGGGAGCATCTGGTCAGCAGACCTCACTGATTTCATGAGAATGTGCGAAGTAACAAGATCACAGAGTTTAGGAGGTGCTTACTAATTTAATGGGTGAAAAAAAACCCGAATCAATTCAAAATCTTAAGCTTGCTTGGAGCCAAAAAGTGAGCATAGACTAATTGTAATAATAAGCTTTAAACAATAAACTACACAATCTAGACAGTTTTTCAGTTAACTGTATATCTTTGGAGATTCTGCAGATTTCATTTGAAGACTATACGGCTCTACAATATTGAACTTTAATTATAAATGCATTGTTGTGGCAGTGGAAAGCCTGTGCTGTTGACCTTGCACGACCATTAGGAGCTGCCCACGCACAATAAGTTCTGTGGGTGGAAGGAGAGGAATCAATAAAGAGGAATACAGTGTTTATATTGCTTTCTCCTCCAATGACATTATAGGTTTCTGTGACATTTTTCCTTTTGCAGCTACTTGGTTTAACAAGCATCGCAACTTGTCTGGCGATGCCAGCTGTAAAGTATGAAATGTCAAGATGTCTCATGAAAAAAAATTAGATTACGTCTCTCTGCCCTGGGGTTTTTATCTATCATTAGAATTAGGCCCAAAATAGAGGTCCATCCAGTATGGTACATTTTGTTTTGCAGAGTGGATTTAGAGTACCCGCCCACCCTGCAGTTCCAGTGCATGTACAAACAGGGTCACAGGAGAAGCCTGTGATTTGTGTTTTGGGAGCTCAACGAAAATCACGCACGCAAGTTCTGGTGCTTTGAACATGTCTGAGCAATTTCTCTTCTGTTGACATCATATCTGATGACATCTGGAGTGTGATGAGGAAGAAATCCTTCATTTGTGTGCTCAGATTTCTGTTCGGGGTATTGAACAGGTGTTTTTTTTTCCAAGGAGCCGGCCTGTTCTCCTTATTGGCCACACTGTGCACACAAACGCGCAAGTCTCTGATGGTTTCCCTCAGGCCTGCTGAATCTCACATAGAGCAGACAGTAATGAGAAAAAGGATAACTGTGTTCCATCAACAGCTGAGCCCTGCAGCTCCTGTCAGCATTAAATGCACATATATAGCCTCTGGCCATGCAGTTGCTAAGGAAGTGCTGGTATCCAAGCAGAAGTTGGCAGGGAAACATCCCCAAAGTTGATTCAAGAGATTGGATGCCGCTGGAGATGATTTCAAGCTACATCCATATTTCATTTATGTATACGAGTTCTCTGAAGCCAAAGGAGGAAAATTACCTGGACATCTGTAGGAAGGCTGCAATGTAAAGTGTATCAGATCCAAAAGAAACTCTGTGAACGTCATTATTGGCTCACAGGACATTAAAACAACAACCAGAGTGGTTGGATATGACAGTTGTTAGACTTATGGCCCCGTATTCAAATGTTATAAACACGTGTTCACATCAAACTTGGTCAACGAGGTCCCAAACTGGCCGAAGAGAGAGAAGACGCAAAGCAAAACAAACAGTGACCACCGTGATGTTGTTTCCACACCTGACTGCTGCTCTCCACTCAAAACCAGACAAGCAGGCTATGGCTGACAAGCCACCAAAGTACACTGTAAAACATCAGAGAGCAATTTAAAGCAGTTCTTCATTGTAAATGTATCACAGCAGATCCACAGATCTTCTACAGCAAGTGATTGTATCCCAGACGTTAAATTACTATTTAATCAAGGAATTGAGAGGCGCAGTAGAAGCAGAACAGTGACTCATGGGTGCAAAATGCTGCTACGGTAAGAGGGTCATGCATTTTCTCAAAAACCTGATGCCTATCCTGGCCCAATATGTGACATAAAAGCAGCAAAGACATTCAAATTCACACTCACAGACTTTCTGTTAAGTCCATGAGGACCAAGGGCTTTCAAATTGTCAAGTGCATGAGGGCTCTCTGGCAGGTATCTTGTATCCCTTTGCACTTTCCGTGGAGTGAATTTGGATGTTTTGAGAAAGGGAAAAGGAAAATGAAAGCTGAAAGAGCATTATTACAAATCAGAATCCAGCACAATAATAGTTTTTATTTTGTTTATCTTTTTTTAATTATGGTGATATTAGGTGTAATTAGGTGTAAAGGTGTAATCGGAATTAAAATTGGAGCAATTTTACAGTATAATTGTTTATAGAACTGCCACAGATTAAAATTTCTGCTGTCTCTGCCCCAATATGTAGGTTTTAAGAAGCTTTCCCCCCCACATTACATTATTACAACTTTATTAACAGCTTAACATTCACCTACATCTTTACTCCAATAGCAAGTGGATATAATTCCCACCAGATATTAGCTGAACTGTTGTATAGCGCTACTGTGCACGCGCATCAGTGCAACAGTTTGATTGGCTCATTTCTCTTTCGGATGATTGGCTCTTTGAGGGCAGGGGTAGCATATCTTTGGAGACTTCTTACAGGATCCTTTTAGTCTCTTACTTGTAATGTCTCTACTTTAATGTTGGTTCAAATGAACTCATTTGAATATGAGCGATGGTGCTGACTGTCTTATGCACAAAGTGAATGTGTTTGGGGTGGAAAAACCTTTCTATGTCCCACGGTTCCATTTTCCAAGACTCTCAGACCAGAAAATGTGTCTGGCTCAACCAGTAACCACAGAGCTCCATACTTCTGCAAAGCATCATGGGGCTCTGACTGGCTTCAGCAGCTTCCTTGTAAACCTGTTTGAATTAAGTATGTCAAAACATACGCAGACTGTGTGGCACACGCACAGGACTACAGAGTAGAAAGTGCATGTTGTATCTGAGATAGAACAAACAGCCCATGTCAAACGAAGAAGGAGAGAAATTCAGTGTGACAGACAAATGGATCTTTCCCTGCCAGTGAATCAGATTTCTGGAGGAGGGGATGCAGCGGTGGCTTGCCTGGCCTACTTTCCTCCATTCATCAGCCAGTTCATCCTCCTGGGAAGACTGGAGGTACGGTATATGAAGGGAGTTCAGCCACGCTTGGCCTGCCACCACAACAGCAAAGAAATGGCTGCACTCATCAAGCAAGAGGGGATGGGTGGAGAGTCAGCATGCAAAGGTAAAAAATGGACCGCTCGCTCCTCTTTTCCATCTTTACACTCTCCATTTGCACTCACCCCGTGGCCCTATAAGCCTCGTGTGTGGCTTCTTTCTTTCCCCTTTCCGCTTGGTTAAGTTCAGGCCCTCCAGATGTTTCTGCTGTGTGCATTCCTGAATGAAGAGGTGTATAAAGTATCTGGTTAGACTGGCATATAACTCTACAGTATTCCCCCTCACACCCCCTCATATCCTCGGGCTCCTGTCACAGACTGAGATACAGCAGGTAGACATCCATAATTATTAAGGTGGAGGAAGGCATCGCGCTAGATTGCCTACAGGTGTTTTTTAATGCTAAGGAATGCACACGCAGAGGGAGAAACACAATCCAGAGCAGTCTCAATACAGTGAGCCTTAAAGATACTTTCAAAGCTTTCTAATTCCAGATTTAGCCTGCTAATGCTCTGATTTCCTTCTTTATTCCTCTTCCTCCAGATCAACGCCAGTAAAACCAAGGAGCTGGTGGTAGACTTCCGCAGGCACAAGCATTCTCCATCTGAACAACAGACTGGACTGGACTCATAACTCAGACGCCCTCTACAGGAAAGGGCAGAGCAGGCTGTACCTGCTGCGGAGACTCAGGTCGTTTGGGGTGGAGGGCCCACTCCTGAAGACCTTCTATGACTCTGTGGTGGCTTCTGCTATCTTTTATGGTGTGGTCTGCTGGGGCGGCAGCATCTCTGCTGGGGACAGGAAGAGACTGAACAGGGTGATCCGAAGGGCCAGCTCTGTTCTAGGATGCCCTCTGGACCCAGTGGAGGTGGTGAGTGACAGGAGAATGGCGGCTAAGCTGTCATCCCTGTTGGACAACGTCTCCCACCCCATGCAGCAGACTGTGACAGCACTGAGCAGCTCCTTCAGTGGGAGACTGCGGCACCCACGGTGTGGGACGGAGAGATTTCGCAGGTCTTTCCTCCCCACTGCTGTCAGACTCCACAACAAAGACTTTAACTGAACAAACACACACATCCACACATGTGCAATAATACTAAGTGCAATAATCTTTTCTGGCATCATTGTATTTTTACTCAGTTGTATATAGCATTCGTATTCTATTTTTATCTTATTGTATATTTTTATTCTATTTTATTCTACTGTATATAGTATTTTATTTTATTCTATTCTGTACAGCTGTGTACTGTATTTATTCTTATTGTATTCTAATTTTTGCGTCATAACTTTTGCACTGTCCACTTCCTGCTGTGACAAAACAAATTTCCCACGTGTGGGACTAATAAAGGTTATCTTATCTTATCTTATCTTCCCACGGATTTGTCCAATTACTCCTCTAAACAGCGCTGGGGGCTTGTTGCTAGGTTACCACCAGGTAACACACACACACGCAGTCACCACAGAGTTGCTAAGATGAAGGTGTTTCCAAATAAAGATGATTCCTTAGCTTCTGGCTTAAGAGTTAAACAGACACGTCTACTGTCACCTTCCTCTAACCCTTCTCCATCAGCTTGGTGAACGTGACAGATGCAGAAAGGCTCACTAAGCCAGATGGAGCCGCATGAATTCACACATGATTTCATGTGAAAGCACACTGATTTTAAATGGTGTCGCAGACAAAGTCATAGAGGGGAAATTTGTTTGCCACTCTCTTCACAAGTACTGCTTCAGCTTAAATCCCATATATTTCACATATATATATCATCATTTTTTCTCCAAAAGTTTCCTCTCTGGGCAAATGCATGCCTAAATTCAATCTGGAAAACCAAATTATGACTCAAACAATACAATGGAAAATTAAAGACAGCAAGCTCATTCAGTGCAGTGGCATTGCAACTTGAATGTGTGTTATACAGCCCTGATCCAAAGGATGAGTCTACTCTCTGCCTCACAGCTTGAGTCCCGTCCTGGAGACTTAGAGGGGGCAGAAAAGCTGGGACACATGCCACGTCCCCCCTGGGCATTGGCTGATGCCCCCTGACAGATTGAGGCTGCAAAGATGTGTTCACATTTGTGTACTGTGTGCGCTTAAGGGTCTTACATTAATCAGAATTGACAAACTGCGCAGTTTGGGACAAGTAAAGGTCTGTTTGTTCAAGTAAATAACATGTAAAAAAATTGATCTGTCATAAAAGTCTATGGCTGGACTGCTCTGTTTACAGTAATGTGCAAGAGTCACCCTTGATTTCATTATATTTTGCAAGGGAAATGAAAAATAGGTGAGGCGATTTACTGAAACGTGTGCTATCTAGGTATGCTTTTACTGCATTGGCAGTGTGTTTGGCATCACTGCCATGTTGAAAAATGAAGCTGTTGGCAGTCAGATGCTTTCCAGATGGTATTAGCTGATGGATCAAAATCTCATTATAGTTTTCATCATAATTCCATCAATTTTGACAAGATCCCCAACATCACTGTTAGAAATGCAGTCCCGAACCATGACAGAGCCTCGACCGTGTTTTACAGATGGGTCTAGACACTCACTGTTGTACCTCTCTGCTGACCACCTCCATACAATTTCACATTCTACCCATAAGATCTGTTGCCACTGAAAG
Source organism: Diplotaxodon limnothrissa (assembly GCF_057381915.1). NCBI lineage: Eukaryota > Metazoa > Chordata > Actinopteri > Cichliformes > Cichlidae > Diplotaxodon > Diplotaxodon limnothrissa. The sequence goes on along the minus strand of NC_140602.1, from coordinate 16,242,973 downwards.
TCCAGTTCTTGCATAATTTGGCATACCTTTGGTGTAGACATTTATACAGTCCTAACACTTTTTGCACATAGAGGCGTCACCTCTTGCTAGCCAAAAAACAATGCAGGTTTAAAGATTCTTTACGGTTGCCTTTACTTTTCAGACCCAGACGCTGTGTCCATCTTTTATACAATTTAATTCTGCTTCATTTAATTTGCACTGCAAGAAAGTCAATCCTGTGTGTTTCAGGGACCAAAGTAACACAGATATAAGATATGAGGTAACACTGAAAGAATCGGACAGTTATCAGTATATCTAACTTTGGAGCAAGCATTATGTCACTAACAGAGATAGGCAGTAACGCGTTACTGTAATCCGATTACTTTTTTCAAGTAACAAGTAAAGTAAGGGATTACTATTGCAAAAACGGTAATTAGATTACCGTTATTTTCCCGTAGGAACGCTGCGTTACTAAAACCGTGATTTTTTTTTGCGAGAATGTAAGCGAGTGCTACATTGTGACAACAGCTGTGTGCAGATCAACAATGGATCATATGAGTGTGGGAGAGAGTATGAGCGTGCAGCGTTTAAAGCGTGGAAGTACTGACCTTACTTTGAGTTTGATTCCATAAAAAGTGACAAAAACATTAGCGTCCGTTGTGCGTGGGAAGAAAACTTCTTTTTACAGCGAAAAAACCCCCCTAAACTTCCAAGCAAGCACCGAGTAGCTACCACATAATGGGAAACTCACGGAGAAACTCGCGGATTCTTCCACTGACCGCTGTGGCACACCTGCACCAGGGTAAACCTCCGCCTACCCGACTCCTGCTTTACAGGTGAAAATAGAGCAACAGGACCGCTAGTCTTTGATGTTATTTATTTTCTGCTGTGTTTTACTTGCATCTATTTGAAAGACTGAGTGTAAACACACACAAAAAAAATTTATTTCATGTGCTGGAATGTGCAGAAAATAGGTTTAAATATTAAACAAATTTCTTCCAGTCAGAAAATGTTGCATATAATTTAATTTTTGCTTGATGCATAAAGTTAAAAGATTAAAACTAATAAAACAAGTTTTAAAAAGAGACTTTTCCATTTGATTACATTTTGTATGATGGATTATGCAGAAAAAGTAGAACTGGGCTGAAAGATCTATTTCTTCATCACCTATTCAGGTTGTAAATCATGTTTTTAAAAAGTAACTAAGTAATTAATTACTTTTGAAAATAAGTAATCAGTAAAGTAACTGGATTACTTTTTTGGGGAAGTAATCAGTAATTAGTTACTGATTACTTTTTTCAAGTAACTTGACCAACACTGGTCACTAATAAGGTAAAAATCCAAATATCACCTTAGGCTCACTGAACAGTGTTACACTGCAATGTAAAATACTCTAAAAGCTATAAGTAACGCTAATTATGTTTGCTAACTCAGGGCTAAATAGTGCCTTGCTAACGCATAACTGACATTAGCTTTCTTACAACTAAGTAGACACAGAGCTCTAGCCAATAGCACTTCAGCTGACAGATGCATATAATGGGGGTAAATGTGTTCTGCTCCAGAAGGTGTGGCCAGGCTCCTCTGTGTTTTAAATGTAAACTTACGGTGTTAGCGTGAAAGCTCCATGGGTGTTGGTAGTAGTTTTTAGCCAGCTGTTTCCATCTGCTTTCAGTCTTAAAGACAAGTTGGATAGATAGATTTGTTTATTTCAAACATACGGAATATATTAACCATGCATCTGCATATAAGTAACTCCTAAAAGGAATAGGAAGAAGTATAAACCTATGTGATCCTACCCCTCCAAGTTATTGGCCCCTTGACTCTAGCTACATATTTAGCCAACCTCTAGAACACAAACAATTACCCTATTGATTAGCTGATCGATAGAAAACAAATTGTCACTCTCTATGTATTGATTAATGGCTGAAATGATTGTTCAAGCAGAAACATTCACAGATTTTCCGGCTTTAAAATGTGCTGCTGAAGTGTAGGAGCATTATTTTCTCCCTCCAGTGGCTACACAATGGTGATATTTCATCCTTTGCTCATAAGGACTTGATATTTGCATGCTGCAAAACATTTAAAGAGAAAACAAGACAGCATTGCATTAACACAAAATGCGGTAAATTAAATTACTCCTATGCCGTTGCTGGGGAAATTCCTTCAGACTCCATCCCCTGTGTGTGCTTATGCATGTCTCTGTGTGTACATAACAATGAGTCCCACTTTGTGTGAGCTTGTGAAGCATGGCCATGGCCTGTTTAATGAGATAGCATGTGTTATGATGCTATGTGTGTGAAATTGAAGTGCCGGCAGTGTAAATTGAATTAAATGGGTATGTGTGCGATAAGGATGTGCATATGAGGAGCTGCCTATAGGCTGAGATAGTTCTACCTGCGAGTGTCATGTGCATCTTATGTGATTACCATGGACACAAAAGTAAATTTCACTGGCAGCTGCATGGATGGAGGAGAAACAGTAATGAAGTCTGCTTTCAATCCAAATTCTAAACAGTTTAACATGCACATGACTTAGCTGGAAATTCTCAGCAATGATAAACAAATAAATGGTTAATTGCACCAGTTTCCATCTGAAGCACCTTAAATATGACTTGGAGTTTCGAGAACAAATAACTTCCTGGATTTTCTTTTGTATTGGGGGGGATAAAATGTCACTCTAAGCCATTACAATCCGACTTAGGCCATCAAATAAAGGTCAAAACCCGAGACTGTAATCCAATTTTGTGGCTGTGTATTGACTGTGACTGGCGCGCTGCATCATGTGGACAACAGATCAGTACATTCGTTGATCAATCACTGATTAGCTAAGAAAAGAACAAATAATCACTCAACTGAACCGTGTCAGAGCTTAAAGAGTGCACATCTCCCATCGCCAGTGAACCATGTGAGCGCTCAGATGGGAGTGGGGCTGTTTAGTCAGTGATTCACTTCAGCTTTTCTTTACTCTGAGCCCTCTGAAAATACCCAAGGAGCCAAAAGGAAAATACCTCACAGCTGTTCTCTCTGCAGCCAAATCATTCCAGATATACCTCTCTTTACTCGCCCTACGCCTGAACCCCGAAGAGCTATTGAATCCAGCCTTTCCATAAGCTAATCTTTGCCCTCCTCCAAACTTCACATTAAGTCGCTGGATGTCTTTTCTTTTCTTTTTTTTTGCTGTTGTTGTTTTTAACATTAGAAATACATTTAAAATAATAGACGTGTCCCGAGAGCCAATGAGCAAAGAGTCAGGAGACTGGGGGTTGGAGGTATCACATGTGCCAGTGGGAATGTCAGTGTCATGACCTTAGAGGAGTGGGCAAAAAAGATCAGTCTCCGGAGCGCTTATCTTGCTCTCCATCTGTAGTAGATTTGGTGACACGAGGAGCACAGAGGGATAGAAAACACTTCAAGCTCAACCCCCCACGCCCCCAAACCTGGAACAAAAGCACTCGCCTTGTTTTCTGGCTGGTGAGAGAGTCACACAGCATGAATAATTAACAAGGGACAAACAATAACTATCAGCTGCCTATGTGTAAGTTGTTGCTTATCTGTGACTGTCATCAACAGTGCTTCAAAGGAACCCATACTCGTTAGTCTCATAAAGATAATATTCCTGTATGCCTTGGGGTACTCGCTAGAAGCAGTATATTGTTCTGTGCTGTGGAATTTTGTTAGTTTCCCCCAAAGTGTTGACGGCATTCAATTCAGTTTTATTTATATAGCATCAGATCACAACAGCAGCAATCTCAAGATGCTATATAGTATAAGATAAAAACCCTGTAATGTTAGATAGGGAACCACAGAGTCCCTCATCTGTGCAAAAAAGACACTGAGCGGACGGTTTTCCTTTACAAGGGATGATTGCAAACATTATGATCATTTTATCCAGCAACCCAGCAACTTTATAAGCCATTTCTCTGCTAACCACAAGCTGCAGAAGTGATTATTTGAATCATGCCTAGTGCTGCAACTTATTTTCAATACAGTGTGTAAATTATCTTTCCCACACCCAGTTTGCGTTTATATTTTATTTATTTTTAAACTATGAGACACAGAGAAGGTTCCTTGCATTTCCCCCTCCTATTTAAAGACTTAAACAATTAATTACCCATTAAAAATTATGATTTTCTTTAGATGGACTAGGCCTAATCAGTTATTGAACTCAGCAGCTCCAATTCTGAGTTCAATAAAGGTTGAATATAAATGAACAAAACCTAAGAGATCCAGAGTTCCCCAAAGTTTGGAAACCAGGTAGAAACAACTTAGTGGAGACCAAATCTAAGCAGGGGGTCGGGGTCTGGGGCCGTTATTACAGTTGATTACACTTGTGTTTGGTGGTATTTGAATGAATGTGTGACTAATGAACTTTTCAAGAACTGATTGATCGGTACTAGCTTAATTATTATTATTATTATGATTATTATTATGATTATGATTATTATGATTATTATTATTATTATTATTATTATTATTATTAAAATACTTGGGGGGGAGGGCATATTTGGCGATATGTATTACACCACCCATCTGTTCTTACACCTAATTTTGACAGATTGATGCTTTCCATTAAGCTGGTAAACGCACGTTTCTGCTGCGTTTTGCCACACACGCACAAACAACACAGTGAGCGTAAACTCGAGGCGTGTATGTGGTCCGGAGTCTCCGCCCTCCGGAGCAGAGCAGGCAGCTGTATGAGCCGCTCAGCTTTCAGTGAGTTCAGAAAACTGTTTGCATACCAATCTTCCCCCAAACACTGCGTGCGGGTCTAAATTGGGATCGCCGATCTCGTAGTGGTGGATCTTTTTTCACAGTTGGACGCCGTTGGGCACGTTTCACTCCAGTGGACATCCCAGCTGATTCCGCCTTTCCTTTTTTTCTTTTCTTTTCTTTTTGGTTTTGTTTCACCTGAATACGTAGGTTGCAATCAGTAGTAGCAGCTCTCAGAAATAGGCTGTGAGTAGCAGCGAAAACAGCGTGTCACAGCCAGAGGTTTCGGCACTGAGGTAAGAAACTGCTCTTCAGAAGTGTCTCCAACTCAAATGTTACGCACCGAGGCAAAAGATTTAAAAGAGAATTTCGTGACTGCGTCGTTGAACTGAGTCATTATTTTCAACAGCGTGTCTAATTGTCTAATGGGTGGTGGTGTGAGGGGTGTTGTTGTGTGCGCACTGTTTGATTTCTGCAGAAGCTACTTTGTTGCGGAGAGTTTAATTTTCACATCAAACAAGGAGCAGAAATGAAATGCCTCGCAAGAAGTGACACGAGCAGGAGCGCGCTTGTTAATTGTTTAAGTCGTTTATTGGGTTGTTAAAACCTCTTTAACCACGGGTCAGATCTCTCTTTCGTCTTTTAGAGATGCAGAAAAAAAATGCATCGATGCATATCTACATTCTTTGAAAGTAGTTCAATCTTTTCATTTAATTGTGGGTTATAGTGTGAGAAACCTGACAGCAGGGGCAGTCCAGAGCGACGTCTGTCAGTCTCCAAGCTGGCTTTCTTCCCACGGGGGTCCAGCTAAAAAACGGGCAGGCTGTCTGCAGAGACTTATGGAGCCACCAAATGGATGTCTCTCATGGCGCTACCTTCGTTGTAGGGCAGGAGTTCACTGTCAGTTCGCGTTAATCAGAGGGATGCATCATCCAAAATCACCTCCTCCATGTTTCTGTCTGTCAGAGCTCCTCTGGACCAGACATGAAATACTCAGAGACTGAAAGGGCAAATCCGGCACTCTTAGGAAAGTCCCGTACTTGTGGCTTTTCCTAGTAAACTTGGGCTGTTTTTGTTTTTAAACTGATAAGTTGGATAGAGTGAAAAGTTGACGTTCTAACTCACTCAGTATGCAGTGAGAAACTCAAAACATCTGTCACTGAGTGTAACAGCTGGGAATCGGGTTATAATCAGATTTTGCCCAAGGAGATTGGCTCCAAGGGACCCATTAACACGCTCACCGGTGTGTCCAGGTGAGCGTGGTCTGCTGGGCTCTCTCGCCTCAAGTTAAAGTCACTGCCGGGCCCATGTCTCCCCGAGGCTGGTACAGTGTGTCAGGAGAAAGCAGAATCATATCACGCCCCAGCAGCTTGGACAGACTGACAAATCAGCTTCTGTCTTGATAAATGAGCTGAGCTCCACTATACTGCTGCCTCATGTGAAGATTTCTCTCTCTCCGTCTCTCTTTCTGCTGCCTGCTCTTTGTTCCACCTTATTTATTTTCTTTATTATCATTTTCTCCCCCCTACAAATCAGATGAATGTGAGCTGGTGGCTGGAGAAGAAGCACAGAAACTGGGAACAGAGGCATGTTTGTTCACCATGTTGCGGATGAACATTTGCCTTGTCAAAAAAAAAAAAAAAAAAAAAAAGACAGAAAGAAAGAAAGAGGAGGAGGAGGAAGGGGGGAAAAGAAACAGTAGTATTGATGCTTTTGGAGCAGCAGCCAACACGGATGACTAAACTCCGCCTGAAGCCTTTCTCTCCTCAGCTTGATTCACATGAGTGTTGGAAAATAGAAATTGTTTTTTTGCTCAGCGATGTTTCCAATACAAGTACAAATGTCAGCAAACCTACAGTGTAATTTATACGGGGAATAAAGGTTAGCAGCAACAATGCAGACTCCGGAGGACAGCAATTAGATGGGAACATGTTTGAGTAGACTCAAGTCTCCGGCGTGCCCGGCTGATATTTATTCCACCTACAGACAGAGAACACCTGGTGTGAGACTTGCCACCGGTGATCAGTGCACTCGTTTTAATAGTGCCTCTGATAATGTGTTGCTCTTAATCACACGTTTATGCGCCGGCGCTGAAGTGAACAGCAAAAACACATTAATAGGAGAGAGAAGGCGAGATGGAAAGAGGGAGAGGAAGTGTGGTGAGTTCTCTGCTCCTGTGTCATTCAGTCCTTGGCAGAGATGGGGAAGTGTGAATTGTAGTGTATGGCAGCTCCCGCTGTGAAGATGGGGTGACTGACTTGATGCCGCCTGGCCTGGCAGTGCATCGCTCATTAAAGGCCTGAAATTAATCAGTCTGCGGTTCCACATGGTTGGGTGCCTCTGATTTCTCTCTGTCCCCTCCTGTTTCACTCTTTCTCTCTTTCTTTAATATCAGCTGATGTGCATGCAAATGACGGGGTGGGGAGGCTGATCACCGACCCTGAGTTTACATTCCTGATTCACTATGCCTCACCATAACCTCCTTCCATCTTCTCTTTCTCTCTCCGTCTGTTGCATCTAATCTATTTTTCCTTCTTCATCTTGTTCCCATCCTTTCTTATCGTACCTTTCTTCGTTCTGCCCTTATACAGTTTGCAGTACACGTCTGTATATTGATGAGTTCAGAGCAGCGGAGGCACAGGGAAAATGAGGCTGGGTCATCACTCTACACTCGCTTTCCCCTGTATCAGCCTCACTACAGCAGCAGTGGTCCGTAGAGATCCCGGAACTAAATGGAGTATCTATTGGCTCAATGAGAAAATTGCTTTTTTCGATTGCTAGAGGACCCTTCATTTAATGTGTGTGATGCAGAGGCCCCGGCCTGTAATGGGTTCGGCATCTTTGTTGTCGAGAGACAGGAGAAAATGAAATTTGCTTTTCAGCTGGCAGAAATAATTTACTTTCTGAAAGGTGTATTTTTCATCAGCTGTTTAAAAGCAGCGAAGGTGCGTGTTGGTGTACGGGCCACGTCTGCGCTTGAATGTCCAAACCGGCGTGTTTTGATGTTCTCTGCTGAGGGCAGTTTTTCCGCTAGAAGTTTGATCACAACACAGCTCTGCTAAAATATAAAGCCGAGGTGGAAAACTTTGCTCCTCCGTGAAAGCAAAACGCAGCAAAGCTCGGTAGAAAAATGAGCGTACGAGGTCAGTGAAGCCCACTACTTCCTCTCGCTGAGGACGCCTGAAACTGTGGCAGGCCAAAACAAGCATGTTGAGATCACAAGTGTCTGATGAGACATTTTGGAGAGCGAAGAAGCAAGCACAAACAACAGCTCTTATCTTGTCCGGCGATGATGCGCAATAAATGGTACTTTCATCCACACTCCAATATGAATTTACACATTAACCTCCTCAGATGAGGCTGCCCTTAATTAGAATAGGAAAAATGTTATTCTCTTTAAATGTGCCAGGCACGGCAACATTTAACCTTGTTCGTACCAGATTATTTACATTCTTGATTGACCTATACTTAGCTTTTATAAGGAAGTGAACAGCTAATATGCACCATCTTTAAAAAGCCAAATCTTTATTGCAGTATTGACCAGCGGTATTGCACATTCTTGGGTTTTCTAGGGTTTAGCTACCCTCCCCATCATCTTCAACCTTCATCCGTTCACGCTTCCATTTTCTGTTTTGTTCTTGGGTATTAGTCGCTGGGGAAGCAGTCTAAGGCATATCCCTTTTTAAATCATTTTTCAATGTGCAAGATTCTCCAGTAGGATTGACTCAGTCCCTAAACCTCTGGAGTAGATGCTTTGAGACTCAAATTTGCTGTGCTGCTGTCGTTGCTTGGAGAGAAGCTCGTTGCAAATCAGAAAACTTTGTCTGGTGAAGTGTGTCATAATTGGGTGTTTTAACCTGAACCGTGATCCTGACCAAACAACTGGAGGAAAAATGGAAAAGGAAAGTGTAAAAATAATCATCTAGGCATTCAAACTCTTTGATTAACAACATCCATCTGGATCGAGGAAAGAGTTTGCATCGGGTATCAACAAATTTTGGTCAGGAGTGAGAAAGTGTTGTGTCAAAGCTGTAGCAGCAAGTAGACACAGTAAATTGTTTATACTGTAAATGTTGCCATAGCGAAAAAGAGACATGGAAATTGTTAAGCATTAGTATGGTTAAGCAAGTATTTTAAACGCTTGCATATCCTTCTAAGGGGACTTTATAATTTTATATTTGATGATTGTATGTGTTTATATGCTAATTCTGGATACCTCACGAGTGCAGTTGCTTGTTAGAACAAAGGTGTGTTGGAAACACAACACACCTAAAAGGTTTTGCTACATCATAGTGCATATAAACTGTTTATTTGAGATGCATATAATTATAAATATTATAAAGTACCAATCAACGTGAATATAAATTCAGTCTTAGCTTGCTGTCGAGTCATGTTTCTGCATGAACACACAATCGTGCACTCCTGTGTCCCCGGTGTGTCTCCATGTGCACCAGGAAGCAGAGAGTGACCTAAACATGGGGCAGTTGGCAGCTCCACACTTCGCTGAGAGCAGGAAGTTGAAGGGGCCTCTTCCGTTTTTATCTGGAGGAAGCAGGATGTCTGTTTGTGCTCAGCCCAAGAATTCTTTGTGCTTATCTAGCGTTCACCCTATTTCCCTCAATAATGGCTGTGCAGAGCAGGTAATGAGGTAAAAGGTATGTATGTGGCAAGCTGGCCTCAGCAGATAGCAGGCTCTCCAATAGGCTTATGGCTCTTAGTTGAGGGCACTCTCAGCCACGTTTCAGATTGTTCAAATATCTCAAAGTCTCCCCCCTGCTTCCCCTCACCAACCCCGCCCTCAAGCCATCTTTCCTTCTGCATAATGTTTTTCAGAATTAATAAACCATTTCACTCAGGTGGCCATTAAAGGCTACTGGTGAGGAACCGCGAGTTATTACACAGAGCGAGCATACTTGCTAAATCCCCTGTGCTTTAGCCGGGAGGTTTCTTCATCACCTTGTGGTCTATTCATCCCCCCCACCCCCAGATGTAGTTAAAGCTGAGAGAGGGGCTTAGGCAGACCAGGAGTCTAGGTATGTGACACGGTGAGATTATCTGCCTGGCTTCAGAGAGTGGAGCGACTTGGTTGTACTGAATGATGTTTAAGTTTAAGCGCGTCGCTGATGCAGAAAGCATTGTAGCAAAGGTACAGCAGAGTGCCTCACAAGTTTTCTTTGCTTTAGGTGTGTAAAAGGGAGGCATTTGTTTTGTGTTTGCGGCTGGGCTCGCTCACATTGGGTTCAGTGCCGGCTCACTGGGCTGATAATCAAATAGTACCAGAGAGGAAGAGTTCATTTTACGGATGCGATTGTTCTCCACGCTCTCTGCCTAACGCTGGCTCTTTCTCACTGTAGATGACTTTTGGCCTCCCTTTTTAAACTGTTTCTTGTCTTCTTTTGCAGAAACGACTCACTCGCTGTTGTACATTGTGATAAAGCCCCTGTGCTCACATGATTCATTAGGCAACTCAAATGGGGGGGGGGATTATACACTGCTTACGAATCAATGAGGAAGGAAAGAAGTGTGTTACAGGAAGAATAACCCATTTTCTACAACAATGGGAAAAGACTCCATTGTAAGACTCCACCATGTTTCTCTGTTTGCACAATGTGCAAAAGCGTCACTCTGATTGTCCACTTCAGCTCCAGTGTTGTGTTTCAAGCATTCTTCACTGTGTGTTTGACTCTCAGCGGTGATCTGAGAATTGGAAATTGTGCAATTATAGAGCTGAAGTGAGTCATCAATGCCAGTCATCAGTCAGTTATTCACTAAGTTTTTCTGATCAACTGTTTGTGTTTTTTAGGGCTGTCGCTGTCTAAATGCCATGTTTTGGCCTTTTGAGCTTCAATGGTAATCGATAGCGAAAAAATAATAAGTATCTGCTGGTGTACAGGAGTTAAGATCACATCTGCAATTTCAACATGAATGTAGATTTTTCACTCAAACACACAGAAGAAGAATATATTTCATACTTTTTTTTTTTTTTTATTGTTCTCTGACTCGGTGCACCAGTGCTCACCACCCAGAGAGAAGGCAAGGAAAACATTGCTGTGCCAGGAGAGCAAGACTTGCTTGCAAAATGCAATCCTGGTCATCCATTTTTTGTGAGGCTTTTAAAGCCTTTAAATCGGATGCAAAGTCACTACATCTGCATCCAAGCAACAAGGCAAACTGAAGACTGAGCATCATTGCAGTGAGTAAAAAGGATATCAGACAGAGCAGCTTAAGTTATATTTACTCATCTGTAGGTAGCAACAGAAAATTGAACAAAAAACAATACTTTCCCAGCCAATATATGTGTTTTATTGTTTTATTTTGAGTCAAATAAAACCTCTTACCAACCAGTGTACCAGCTGTTTTATTTCCAATTGCACATAAAATTGCAAACTTTAGAAAGTTCCTGCAGTCCCTTATGCATTTAACTGAGCATCCTTGAAGCACATTAGCAGTCTGTGGCTAGCATGAGCGCATTATCTGAGTAGATGTACTGATAAGGAGACATCAGCGGACATGAAAACCCATCGCACTTCGTTTAAGGCCACTGTTGTACTCTTTGGCTGCTTTTTGAGGATGGTACTGGGAGCTGCACTCAGTTCAGATCTGTTTTCACAGCCTCTCCCTGTGACTCACTGGGCCTAATGGTTCTCTGCTCCTGACTCAGGCATTTTTTCTGATGAAATGGGACTCTCTCCCAGCTTCTGGTCTTTTTTTTTCTCCTCCTTTTTTCTGTTGCTTCAACCACAACTGCGTCCCAAATCTCCTCTTTCTGTAGGTTCTTTTCCTCGAGTGCTCGCACTCTGTGCATCCAGGTTTTTGGATAAAAAGGCCATAGCATTACAAGAGTACCCCTATTAGTCATCACAGGCTTTTAAAATGTGCCCTATTTTATTCCATATTCAGCACGGTGCTTTTTATTTCCTCTGCCTACAGGGGATCTGAGCGCCTGTAAATATCCCTGTTTATTTTTAATAACTGACGACGGGCTACACAGTATAATGTGATATGATAATTGTTGCTTGCAAATACAAACACACTTGCTCTTGTCAGAAATTGATTTGGCAATTTAGAGCGTACAAATTATCGTAGGGATGGACAGCAGGTTGTTAATGATGACCCAGATAATTAGGTCATTATCACTGTAAACAAATTAAAGGCATGTTGGTGCTGGATGATACCTCATTAACTCACTTTTTCAAACATTTACATTCTGATTGGAAGTCGGGGAAACAAAGCGGCGAGGGTGGAGTCGCATCAGGTTTAATGATACAGAGCGGACGCTTGGTTGGTGTGTGACGTCGTCTTGTTTGCTGTCTGTTGCTTTTCCAAAGTGGCTGAATTATAGAGTGCTTTTTGGAGATTTATATTCAGCGTGATATGGGTTTGCATCCCGGTCTGTTAATAACACTTTGCTGTTCCAGTCAGTTATACCCATACAAACCTCAAATACAAAACCACAAGTGCACATGAAGCTCTCCCACACACACACACACACACACACACACCCCTGCAGCCTGGGTGCTGCTGCTACAACTCTAGTGGAAAATGGGGTTGCTTCATATTTACTGCATATGTCTTTCATATCTGCTTGAATGTGGGTGAAATGTTTTGAATCGCACAGGGGGGGGGAACCTTAGCTAAGCAGAGATTTCTTTATTTTAACCTGGAAGAAAACGTTGTAAACTTCAAGAGACGTAAGTAGGCTAATGTGATTCTTTCACTGCAAACTGATTATGTGCGTTCATATTCACGTTTCAGTCCCTTTTCCTGTCAGCTGGCTGGCTTTGCTGTCTTTATAGCCCACACACCTCGTCCACAGTGCTGCTCCCCCCTGTAGCTCCTGTGGAATAACAGCAATGTTACAGGCCCTCCCACAGGGTCAGACTTGCCACAGGTCTATTAGACATACGGGCTCCCTGTTAGCTTCCAGGGCATCAAGGCCACAGATCGGTTTTTTCTAATTAAAGAAAAAAAAAAAGAAGCTCGCAGCAGGTTAGAAGCTGTACCTGGGGAAACTTGTGGGGGGGGGGGGCAATAACGGTCTCTCTCCCACCATGATCACAAGCCTCTGAGAGAGACGACTGCATTTACCTCGAGCTTGTTAACAGGAAAGTGAAAATCTTTAAAAGTCGTGGCAGTTTATGTGGCGGGCGTCTGCCTCCGCTGTTTTCTGTTTACATTTTGTAGGCTTGCTTGTGATTCGCTTTACTCGTGCAATAACGTTTTGTCGCCTGAGGTTATGGAGCGTCTTACGAGTGTGACACAGGTGTGCTCCTTGCCGGATTTAGCTTCCCTTCAGCGTCGTCCTTGTTTATTGCACACAGTCGCACTGTTGGACTACATGTGGTTGAAAACTGAAGCTGAACTGTTGCTCGCAATGTATCCCTCAAAGCCAACTGAGGTTGTCCAAGTGAACCAGCATCCTCCAGCAATCCAGAGTAGGCCTGTGTGAAGATCGTAGTGATGGTTCTTGGACAGCCTCCCTGCGTGCTGAACGTCTGCCCCCTTCACGTCTGACTGAATAATTGCCTTTTAACAGCAGATCAGATGTACACGGTGTAGACTGTTATTTTTACTCCTCAAAGGCGAAAACAATTAGACGGCAAAGACGGTACGCACTGCTGCCTCATGACTTTTTCATGGCGCTTTATGAAATTTTTAACCTGCTGCCTCTTTAAAAGTGCGGCGTGCTCGAGACAGCATTCATGGGTCAGTGCACTAAAACCCGGCCTCTGTCCTTTGGGCAAACGGTACGTCAACCCCAGCTGATGTGTTGCAGCCACAAGCAAACCACACCATTAGTATGAAGGAAATGTGCTGCATTTAATATTCTCTGTGGCTTTGCAACTTCCAAGAGGAATTCTTAAGAAGTCATGCGTTTTCTAAGAAGAAAATAGATCTCTTTTTTCTTTTGTAGTTCTTCATGGTAAAATAGTTTTTATTCACTAATAGTTATTAGGGTAAACACAGGCAAACCATGAAGCATAATTCCCTTTTCCTTAATCCGTAACTCTCTGTTGCTTCTTTGCTTTGAAGCTTGAGAAGAGAGTCTGTGGAATTGAAAAAGCTGGCCACTGTTTAATTATTTAAAGTAATATTAAAGCATTTGATATTTTTATGAAAATGTGTTTGATTCCAACATTTCTGACACCAGCATCCAGGGATCACCTTCACGTGTGTTTGTCAAAGATAGCACAGGCAGGACAGGTGTCTCCAGTCTGTGAAATCAAATTGGCTGCAGTGCTCATCGATTTAAATGTTCAAAAAGCGAGAACACCCCCCCCCCCCCAGATCAGACACACTTGGAGATTTTTTTTCCCCCCTCAGTGGAACATCAGGTGAGCTTGGCTGGCTTCCCGCTCGTTTTGTCACTCGTCTCACGTCAAGATGACAGGCTGCTCGCACAGTGGTCCAATGTACTCTTGACCACCTGGTTGTGACGCTCACAAGTGTGAAGTGTTTGAGGACAAAACAGACAGCTCAGGCAATTTTCCAAGAGTTTGCACCCCGGAGGATCGCTTGCCAGATCGTCTTTCCCGATAACGCTTGGCAGGAGGCAGATCCCATATGAAATATCTCGGCACCGACTATGAAGCCAAAGTAATTTTGTGGGTGTCTGTGAAAACCCCTGGACGTGTAAAGGTTCTTTTTAGCTTAAAAAAAAAAAAATGGTGGTTCTGCTGCTGGCTCCAGACTGCTGCTTTAATTGGACAGATGACAAAACAGGATTTAACAAAGATAAAACAGCTTTTAGATGAATTCCTTTTAATGCTTAAAATTTGGTCTCACAAAAGAAACAATGAGGCAGAGGAAAGCCAATATAGCGGGCAGTTATCACAACCACTTTTGCTTATCTTTGCAGGCACTTTGGAAATGGACAAGCCCCCCCCCCCCCCTTTTTTTTTTTTTTTTAAAATAAGGAACAGATGTCTACCCTTTCCTCACTCAAAACATCTCAGGGTGAGCTATTTGCCACATCGGGTGCGGCCGTGGAGTCTATACACTGTGAGCTTTCAAAACACCCCCCTTCAAATATTTGGTCAGCTCCGTGTGTCTATATATTTATCCTGTTGCTTTTGGCTTGAGCCAAATGTGTGTTGTGCTTCCAAGAAGCTCAAGACTTTGCAGACAGCAACTTTAAAGAAAAAAAAGGAAAGAAAAGAAAGCGTTCCATATCTCCTCCTGCATCACCACAGCTCATTATACGGGATATCATCTGTAATCTCCCTCTGCTTTGTTCATCTCTTCACCATTTGGTGGCTCACATAAACACAAGTCCCACGCCGTGAAAAGTAATGAGTTGCATCTTATATTTGTTCTCTAGGCTTAAATGTTGTTTGCAGCTGTTTGTAGATATATTTTTGTTGTTGTTAAGACTATATAACAGACCCCTTGGATACCTTTGATCTGCAGTACTCCTCTGCTTCAGCTCGCAGGATTGCTGAATGTGCATCACAGTCTTTTTTTTTTTTTTTTCATTTTAAAATCAGTCAGACGTTTAAATAAACACATAATCTGTAATGTGTTTCGCCATAAATATCCCAGCGGTGGTCACTCCTGTGGTCCTGTTTCAGGACTGTGGGAGCACTAAGTGGACTATTTATTTATAACTGTTAGCCTGTGCTACCCCACAAAAGCTGCAGTGCACGCTTGAGCGCATTACTCACAATTTCGTCACCATCCCAATTAATACTCAAGACGGCATCAGCAGCATCTGCATCAGTCCCTCTGCTTGAGTTCAGTTGAGTTGAGAGAATTAAAAGTATATCAGCAGCGGTGTGATTGCTATTCTGAGCTTGTTATCGGCGTGTGCAACCATGAGCAGGTTCGCAGAGAAGAGTCTGCATTACAATTATGTCTGTTTTCATAGTTTAGCGTTTTTGTTTTTTTTTGTTTTTAGTTTTAAATCGAAACCAATAATTTCAGATGGGTTTGACCTCACCGTGTTGCCCGTGCTTCTACGACCGCAGTCCTCCCCGTACGATTGTCTCAGATCCATCATGTTCTGTGGTGTAAATCTATTGACTTGTGTTTCTTCTGGGACTTAATCTTGGAGCCTCTCCAAGCAGCTCAGTTTCCATCCTCTCCCTATCTTTCCTCCCTCTCCCATAAATCAATGTGATGTAATTGCATAAACTCCCTTTCCCACATCTCAGGACTGGAGGCAGATCATTCTCAGGGAGAAAGTGTTTCAGTGTGGCCTGTTAACCTTAACCCTCAGATTCCCACATTTGTGATGTCCATGTCTTGTGAAAGTTTCATGTTGACCTTTAAGAAAAAAAAGAAAAGAAAAAAGCAGTGTTTGCAGAGTTTATTTCATTGGTGATATTTGGTGTTTCGTTTTTCCAAGCAGCAGGACTGTGGAAGTGAACTTTCTCACAAATGGCACTGGCTGTTTACATCTGGCTAATTTACTCTAAGATCAGCAGATTAAATCTCATTTCTCTGAGTGCTTTTTGTGTTTAGCCAAGCATGATTTCTCCTGATGTCTCCTCATCGTCAGGAGTCTCACTAGGTTCCCTCGGCCTATTGAAGGAATGTTTCTCAAAGCACTTCTGCATTTTCACGAGATTGGACCGTGGCAATAGTCCAGCTTCCATTCCCCCTCTTTTTCCACATTTCATTGCCTTCCTGGCTTCCTCTTTCATTCAGATATCTCTCAGCTTTGTCCGAGGAGAATCGAGCGTAGAGTGAACCGGTGTGGAAAGGTTTTGCAGTGAGCAGGAGTCTTACTCACACACTTTGTACTTATACTTTATCCAGGTTTCATCATTCGTCCGCTGCTCCAGTAATCCTCCCGCCATGAATCGCACCCTGCTCTCATGGTGATAAAATGATTTTTTTTTTCTGGCTCACGCTGAAACACACTTCCACGGTATTTGGCTATTAGCGCAGGCATATTTGACAGTGTGAGAGACAAAACGCATGTGTCGCTCTCAGTTGTGAGTTTGTCACAGCTTGTTACCTGCTGCTTGTTACCGCAGCTGCCACATACAGGCCGACATGGATGAGGAATTCTGAGGGATACAGGGTTCTTTGGCATATGTGCAGCTTTATGAGGAGTTCCCAGTGTGGAGCCTGTGTGCCGAGGAAATGATCCAGATGCAAAGCTTCTGGCTCTCATAACCCAGTGGGACACCTGCCTTACTGCTCCCGTGCAGCCCTCTGCAAAGTCCACAAAAACGAAGGCTACCATCTTTCCTTGGAAGGAGGAGGAGTCATAACGTGCTGCTGCATATCAGGCATGTGGAGTATTTGTGTTGCTTGTATTGCATGTCTCTGGTTTAGGAGTTTCAATTTAAAGCCGTTGTTGAATTCACCTAAATGAAAACTCTTAACAGATTAAATGTTGAACTGGTTTTGCCGGGTGTGATTATTTTAAAAACCATGTTTAATTTTCCCAACATGCGTCTGATGGATGGAAAAAGCTGCTGGACAACCCGAATAAATGCCTCGGTGTTTGTCAGCCGCAGAAAACTGCCAAACCACGCTGTGATTAACTGGCTTATGCTGAAATGGCTAATGTTTTTCTTTATTTCTCAATAAATTGGGCTCAAAAGGTTTTGACATTCACATAATTTACTGCAAGATGAAACCAACATGTCACAGTCTTAATTGCAGGCAAATGTAAAAAATATTATAAACTTCAAGCATATTTCTTTTTTTTTATAAATATAGTAAACAAGGGGTTTTTGCTGTGTTTACAAACCTAAAGGAGAGCCAAAAATGTATGTATATTTATGTTATCTGGATTATTTTTGTTCACATTAAGCATCTCTTTGAGGTATGAAATCAAAATGACATCAGATCCTGGATATATATCAGGATGTCCTGCAGTCTTTCTCTGTGTGTGTTTGTACTTTTTCTTTAGTAATGCGACCCACATGTTTGCACGCTAATAAGCCCAACATGTGTTGTTATAGCCCAGCCTTTACAGCATTGTTCCCCTTGTTTGAACACAACAACAACTTGCAAACAGCGGTTTTAGAACTTAAAATACGCCGACAAAATAGTTTTTGTCAGTCGGTGCATCATCATCATCTTATTTCTGAAGTAGGAAGCTTCACTGGGGTGTGTTCACCAAGGTATGTAGTGAAAACCATTAAGAATTGGAACCAGATCTGATGCTGTAAGTACCAGGCAGTGATCCAGACATTGCTCCTTTTTGGGATTTATACGTTAGTTGTGCCAAAAGTTTTTGTTTTCATTCATGCGGCAGTGTGATGTACAAACTGTTACAAAGTGGCCATGGAGCAAATTCAGATTAACAAAAGCAAAACATCACTGGCTTGGCACAGCCTGTCAAGCGTATGGACGTTTCAGAAGAGGAAGGAGTCCAAGTCACTCCTCCTCCTCCTGGTTTTAATCATGAAAATAAATTTCATCTGGTCCCATTGCGCACATATTCTTGCTTCCACTTCTTGTGTCTCTTTTGCATTATGATGTTTACCGCTCATGACCCACTAAATAGAGTCATGAGCTTCAGCTGACAGAAAGGTCAAGGTGAGAAAGATCATATCCCATGGCAGCTAATCTCACAGGTACAGGATGTTTCTCTCTGCCATTTCTACATCTCTTCTCAGAGATGTAGGGAATCAGATCTTCACAGCTATACAAAAAACACTATTACCTCACGGTATTGCAGAAACATTTAAGTGAAGCCTAGAAATGGTTTCCAGATGTTTGTTTTTTTTTTAAAGTAGCTTGTTGGGTGTATAGGACAACAGTGGGCCAATATTTCTACAGCGTGCTTCGGGGGGAGTCAGGATATCATACGCTGTTGTACAAAATGTAGCTGATTCATAATATATTTCAGTCTCTTAGGTGCAGCAGATATCTGTATTTGTTCTATACATGCATAATACATCATTTTGTAAAACGGTCTTCTGTTTGCAGCATCGAGCCTGATCTGTATGTGCAGGCTGACTGACAAGCTGTCATTGCTATAGCTGTAAGTGACCAACAAAAAATAGGCTGTCAGTTACTCAGGAGACGCTGCCAAAAGTTCCATATTTTAAATTGTTAGTAAATGGTGTTTATTTTATGTTTTCAGAAGCTTTGGGTTTTGTTGCAAAGATTCAAAATATCAATGTGCAGACACTGCATTGAGCTTTAGGACCTTTAACTGGGATTGATAAATAAAACAACAATTAGTGATCGGAACCAGCTGAGAATGGTTTCCAAATGGTCTAATCCAGGGGTGCCCAATCCCGGTCCTCGAGAGCTACCGTCCTGCAGCTTTTAGATGCATCCCTACTCCAACACAGCTGAATCAAATGGTTTGATCTCTTCAGCATGCCATCATGTTTGGCAAGGGCCTGATAACAAGCCATTCATTTGATTCAGGTGTGTGGGAACAAGGATGCATCTAAAAGCTGCAGGACGGTAGCTCTCGAGGACCAGGATTGGGCACCCTTGGTCTAATCGATCAGAATCTATCAGAATCGTTTGCCTTCCAGCTAATCAATTCCTTTCATCAGTACGGGCATGCTGTTGTAAGACTTACATGCAGCAAAACAATGATATGAAACTTTTACAAACCTCAAACAAGCACTGTTTGTATGCTGTATATAGACTTGGAGATCACATAGATCAAAAAGGGACGGTAATCAAGAACTAAAAAGTAAACGGAATCAATAATGGGATTGGTATCAGTATACATCCCATGTTACAGCTCTACTAATGAAAAAAATGTCTACAATAGTCTGATCTAATAGTTTGAACTGAGCGCAGATCTGGCGTTGTTTCTTTTTGTGTACACGAAACACTTTATGAAAACTGTGCTAACTTCCTCTCTGTGCATGCAGCTTGGATTTTCTTCCAAATTCCTCTTAGATTTGAAGCTCCCTGAGCTCACTTCTGCACAGTTCTCAAGACTTACTGACTGAGGGATTTCTGTGGGTTGGAAAATGATTATCCTGTGGCTGTTCGACAGCTCGCACCTCTGGCGGTGAACAAACTGGATTTAGCAGCCTCAGCCCCCTCCCCCTTTGTGTATCTAGTAATGAACTCTTACCTTGGCTTGGAAGGGTGCACTGCTGCTATCCTTTCTGTGTTTTTGTAACCCTCACTAAAAAAAACCTTCCTCTTAATTGTGTCCCATGGGTCCCGAGCTCTCAGTATTCACAGCCTTTCCTGTCCCTCTTACTGATCCTCCTCCTCTCCCAACCTTAGCCCCATCATCCCAATTCGACAGGTTTCCTCTTTAATCGCTTGACTTCAAAGCGGTATTTTGATGCCCCCTCCCCAGGCCCCTGGCTCCTCGGAGATAAGGAGAGGGCTAGACTTGGGGGCCTGGGAAGTAGGGTGAAAGTGTGGTGGTGCACAAAGCAGCTGGTTAAGTTAGACAGGCATGGGTTAAAGAAAATAAGTAGTTCAACTGCTTTTTTTTTCATCACTTTGTCACAAGAGAGAAATTGCTGTTGTGTTTTTAGAGAAGCAAGTCGCACACCTGAAAGGCTCTGTGTAAGACATGTCTCGCTGTTCTTTGCAGAGGTGAGAGGTACAAGCTCCTGCCGGAAAAAACCTGGCGAATAGAGACGAGCCCTGGCTAATGTTTGCCACAGAGGTTGGACACAGTGTCATCTTTCATCCACATCAAAATAGCACCCTCCAAACACACTTCCAAGAGCTGCATTCTCATCAGGTTCCCATTTAGCTCAAAGCGATTAACACTGAGAAAACACAAGGCTTGCTTAATGAGTTCAGTCTGCATCTTTTAGCTGGAAAAATAGTGCACCCCAAATGCATGAATACGCTCTTGCCCCGCGTGTAACCTCCCCGGAGCACCTACTGTAGCGTGAGGAACAAAGAAGAATTGGGTTTGCTGTGGCCAGAGAGGAAAGGGTGAGTGATTAGCTGTTGGATGCCCTCTGATCAGTGCAGGGATTGTTTCTCCATCGTGCTGGTTTATCTTTGTCTCTGGTAGTTGACTCGCACTGTTAGATCAATAAATCCAGATGGAGTAAGGCGATAATTCTGCCTCAGCATTGCCCTCATTAAAGAGGACGCTCAGGAGATGTATAGCTGCCGGCAAGTGGCCTCCTTCTCATTTCTGTAATATTAGAGTTTGATGTATATGGCGAAAGATCACCAGGGAGGAATGACATCCAGAGCTGTAGATTTTTCCTTTAAGTGTCTTTATGAAAGTTGGATTTGAGCCGTAAACCGCCCCTTAGGTTATTATCTCCAAATTTGGAGTTCCTTGTAAAGCTCAGGGGTTTGCTCTTTGTCATCATTAGTGAGAAGTTGAAGTTAAACCCAATTATAATGTGTAGATGGAAATACTGTCTATTCCTGTACTGTTGTCCTTTCCACTTCCTTTCCTCAGAGGAAGTGCCACAGCTCAAACTGGGTGCTGTGCTCTGACTTCTGACATGTCACAAAAGGTTTCCTGCCTAACATGCAAATTGGCCTGTGCTTAAAAAAATGTTATTAAATCAACGTGTCTTGGATGAGCACAGAAAGTCATGCGTGTAATGTTAGATTATTAAAAATCAATGTGGTCGACTGTGTTCAGTGACTCAGCTGTGGTGAAGCCTCGCAGGCAGCTAGCAGCTACAGCTGTCAGTGCCACTCAAAGCTGTCAGGCCCTAATAACTCAAACATTTAGCATTAGTGAAGTTTGAATGGAATCGAAAATACTTTATTGTTGTTATACAAGTATACCGATGTTTAGACTGCCATCTCTCCTATGTTCACCGGGAAAAATGAACATAAATAGATTATTATTCAAGATGGAGTGGTTATATAGGGGTGCAAAGATAGTCCTGAAAGTTATTGTCAGTGCATGTTGTTCTAGTGTATGGGGGGGTTGGGTGGGGGTGATGAAGGCCATAGCTCGGGGGAAGCTCAGCTTGTGTGGGACTGTATTAATTTGTTTGTCTATCTGTTTGCCTGATGGCTGAAGTTCAAATCGAGGCTGACCGGAGGGGAAAGTGTCTGAATTGAGGCTTTTGCCTTCTTCAGACGGTTAGTGTAGACATCTCTGTGGTGTCATAGCTCCAACCCTACCACATGCTAGGCAGTCTTCACCAACAGTGTAGGTCCTTCTGCTCAGCAGCTGTGCAGCTTCTGCACCGCACCTTGATGCTGTTTGTGAGGATGCTTTCAAAGAGAGTTTCATTCAGCAGCAGCAGTTTTTGTGGGGGAGCTGTGCTTCAACTTGATGAGTTATTGAAAAGATGAACTCACCTTACAGTTCTTATGAAGGTGGGTATTAGTTATAGAGACCAAAAGCTTCTTTGTACAAAGCTATAGATGTGTCTTTTTCTTCTATAAAGTGATGCATTTTAACAGCGGACTCCATCTGGTTTGACTCACTTTTGAAATTGGCCTCAAGTGCCGATTGGAGGAACTGCAGATTTTGGCACTTTGTGGTGGGTTCATTGTTCAGTTCTTGAGGTTTCTGCATGTTTAAAAGAATCAATCTGGCATCACAGATGATGCAAGAGACAGAGAAGCTGACAAATGGCAGTAACATACGGAGGCTTTTGAGCATTTTTATTGAAGGCATTTGTCCTTATGCACACAAAAATCATCAATTTCGTTTTAAAAAAAACAAAAAAAAAAAAAGGAGGGAATAGAAGCTTGATATCCATAGTTCATAAGTACTCACTAAGTACTGGTGCTTCAACCAAAATGAATTTGTTCTAATTCCCTTTCAGCCCTTTCAGCGGTTATCTGCGTAAGCACTGACACTCAGAATGGCCATGGATATTAGACTGTATTGAGAAATGCCTGGAAAGGTGAGGGCAGTGTTTATATAAGGAGTATATTCTTACTGCATTATGATACTACAGTTTCCCCTGCTATCTCTATTGTGAGTGGTATTGAAGCACGTGATTTATCATGTGCTGATGGCTTGCACACAAGATAGATGTTGATGATGCAATAATATTGCCAGAGCCTGAAATAACAGCACAGACTAATCAATTAGTGGCTGCCTTGATGTTTAAACTGCCCACAGGGCTTCGGCGCTTAAATGTCAGTGACAAATTGGCAAGGGAGATTTCCTTTAAAAGGAAAGTCATCGAGCGGATGTAGATGAAACCTTTTCTCTAGTGTTGACTCGTTCTCTTTGTTGGACCCTCAGTGGCCTGGCCTTTCTAGTCCTCCCCTCGAGGTTTCGTCCTATTGTTGTGCTTTCTCAGCCGCCTGCGCTGATCTCTCTTCGCACCCCCCCCATAAGCGATTCATTGAGGCTCTGCGATCCTATTGGTGCTCCACTTTCCCATGGAAGGGTTTCCATGGAAACCAAAAAATAATGCAGACCCTCAACACTGTTGCTCTTCACTGGCTAATAACTCTCTAAACAGGGGTTCAAAAGAGACTGCCACTGCAACAGGCTTCATGGTAAAATCTGACCGCTCTGTACCTGATTACAAACCGTAATGACGAGAGTTACTTACATATATGCTGCTGTTTGTTATAATCTGCTGCAAAACTGAAAAGGATTACAGTGTTGCGTTACCTGGGGATCTCTGAGCTAAACCATATGGTCAATATTTTCTATAAGACTCACTCAACAAGGCTGCCCATGCATGCGTATCCACTGTAAGGATGTTAATGATTTCCTGAGCACGTGTACCTTGTATTGTCTGAGTTCAGGGTGCTTAGATAAGGGAGTGTATCATTCCAGTGCATCTCCCCACTTCTCAGATTTGTCCACTCTCCTCAGTCAGCCTTTGATTGCCTTTTCCAGATGCAATCAGCGCCTTCTATTCTATATGGGGCTGGCAACGTCAGTTAGGTTTTGTGTCCTGGTGAATCTGATGTCTGCTGGCAATATGGTGTGTCTGCGGGATGATGTGGCTGGCTCTAGCAGCCAGAATACTCTTGGGATATTCTCCATCCCCGAGCCTCTGTCAGAATGAGAATACCCTGCCTGTATTTCACCATCTAATGTGGCAACAGCCGCTTGCCGTTCATGTCTTCGTAGGCAGCTCTCTCCATATTTGATGCGGTAGTTGTCAGTGCCAGTGCTTTGAAACTGGCTCCAAAGTATTGTCAGTCAAAACTGTGCTGCTGCCTATTTTTGTATATGGAGGCTGAAATACCACCAATTTAATTGGCTCTCATTGCGATATCATTATTTTCAGCTGGGAGACAGTTGTGGCAAAGCAGTTTAGAAACAGGAAAAAGTTTAAAGCATTTATGCTCATTAGACACACTTGGCTGGAGACGTATCTTACACTGACAGTTAAAGCCAGCAACGTGCGGTAAGAAAGCAAGGTATTCTACTTCCAGTGAATAATGCATGAGTTCAAATGCTCATCAAGGTCAAGTCGCAAACTGCATGAGGAGATTGTGGTGTGTTGGGTTTTCTAATAAAGGATAGTTAATTAGTGAGAAGATACACAGTTTCTAATACCTCGAGGCAGATATTAAAATTTTACCTGCCCAGAACTTTGGTCTGGGTTGCTGCGACTAAAGGCAGTGCATTTTCCTGTTCTGTCCCTGTTTAATTTTGCCTTCCAGCAGAGAAGTGGAAAAATTCACACAGAGAAAACACTGTTACAGTCCTAGATTGGAGCACTGCGGGGAGCGAGCGCTTCATACATAATAAATGCAAACTCGGTCATTTTAAGTGTCCTAGAATTTTATTTTCTGTGTTTTTTCTGTTTTTTTTTTTCCAAGCTCTCGCTCTTACTCTGCTCAGATGACTTACGTGCACCAAGACAAATGTACCACTTTCTCTTCGCCGCTGCTTCACTGTTCATTCATCTCATTACCTCAGTCTTGACCTGTGCTCCTTCTGCTGTGCTTCTCTCCAACAGCCCATGAAAACAGGAGAGGAGAGAAAAGCGAGAGAAGTCATCAGCTTCACCTGAACGAAGACGAGGAACAAGCAGATACACATGGTACGGTAGTGTTTTATCTGCTAAAGCGGCACACGCGCAGTTTTTCATTTTCACCTTATATTTATGTGTTTCCTTTACATTTTCCTCAGTATATGTCTGGAACGTGGGGGTGTTTTCATGAATAATTTCTAGCAAATCCAACAATAATTCCACTTCAACACACTTAAAATTGTTTGAGAGGCGCTGCATAAAGAGGTTGTTGACAGACTCTTTTCAGTAAGATGCTGACAGCACAGGCGCAAAACCATTGTTATCGCCAACAGGAGGCACAGTGCTAGAGCAAGAACCTGTGTGTGTGTGTGTGTGTGTGTGTGTGTGTGTGTGTGTGTGTGAGAAGCCGGTCCTGCAAAGAGGCAGACGTGCTTTTGTCCCTTTGCTATCATAGCAGTCTTGCACTGGTCTTTGTTAGTCCCTGATTTGCATTGGCATTTGTAGCATTAGTATTCCAGACACAGCAGAGCAGCAGACACGTATGGATTGAAAGGTTAAAGGGGATGTTAGACCCAGACACATCAGCTGCAGTCAGTCATACATGGAAGCATAAAAAGCATCCAGTGAAGCAAATAATATGTGCTACATGTGCAAGTGACATGTAAGATCATGAGCAAAGTCGAGCTGTTTTCAGTTACATAAGTATTGATTTTAAACTTTTCATTTTAGTTTATTGCAACGTGTGTGTTAATGCTCAAGCTGTCACTTGTTGGGTGCCCTTCAGGCGCCTTACGGTCAAGCCACACTGTGCATGAATCTAATAAACCTGGCAATGACATCAGGTTTGTTGGATGTAGACTGTGCAGTGATAATGGCTGCTGAACTGGAGGCTATGACACGCACAGTTGCAACTCCTGCTCTTTCTTTCTTTCCATGCTATGACCATCTTGGAATTTTCCCAAGCTATCTTTTGTTGCAAGATCATTACCACCTTTGAACTTCTCTATGGCTATGATCGGACTGCAAATCTAACGGTCCTTTTATGGTTTTCGTATTATTGCCCTTGCGGATGGCGGCATGTGCCAAAAGTGGCACCATAGCTGTTTGATTTTCTTTTTTTTGTGAGCTGATGTGCAGCCGGCATGGTTGGGTTGAAGATGGAAGGGTGTGATTGTATTGGTCTTTACCGCCATGCAGCAGCTTGAAAAGCTCAAACACTTGGGAGAAAACTTTGAAGAAATCTCTGATCACTTTGCTTCCTCTTTCGACTTCTTCTGCTGTTATACCAACACTGATGCAGAGGTTTTTTGTAAGTGGCAAGGATGTGTTATTCAGGAGATGATAACAGCAAATCTGGTGCTTTTTAACTAATAGTATAAAATGGTTTGAGTGATAGTGGCTCTGTAGTGTAGTGGTTAACGCATTCACTTAACACAAGCAAAAGTTTAGGTTTGACTCCAGCCCAATCTGGACAATACGAGTAACAGATTTCAGAGTGAACTCTAAACTGACGTGTATGTGCAGCAAAAACTATTAAAATGTTATTTTATAGATGTAAACAAGAATAAACAAAATAGAAACCAGCAGTAACGGTTTCATTTGTAAGTCTTCTGTGCCGTAAGTGCCAGAAAATATGTTCTCTAATTTGATTTTCATAAGGAAGAGGATTTTGACATCGGCTTTTTTGTGGCACAGTAGCTGCTACCTGTATACAGAGCTTTGTGTGGATATGGAGTTGCAGCAAAGAGGGGTGGGATGGTGAATCTGCTTCATGGAAATAATGTTATGTAAAATTGAGCATATAAAGGACCGCTTTAGCCCACGAGATGCTCTGCTGCACTCTGCTCTGATGAGTCATGTGAATTCGGATTCGACCGTTACAGCTGAGGTTCATTTGCAAAGATTTAAGATCTAAATTTGATTTAGAATCATACATGAAGAGTTCAGCTTTTATATATGAGGAGTCACACCTTGATGCATGCTCAGTTGTTCAGCTAAGGAAATACAGGAAAGTGGATTTTGTTCATCTGGGCGTTGTTTTCAGTGGGAGTAATGTTTTGTCACTCATTCGAGTCACTCCCTTATAGTGGAGGAACTGCTGGTTTGATTGATCTAAGAAACAAACATTCACATTAATAAATAAACTTAAAGGAGGAAAAAATACAAGCCAGGATATAAGATTTAAACATCCAGTCTAGACTGGCTTCCTGGTTTCACTTATAAACATGTCTTCCTCTTTTATTTTTATTTTTTTATTTCAACATTGTTGGGTGGGGTCACTTTCAGTTTTACCTTGAACCAGCTTTATATTTGAGTTTCTTTTCTTTTCAGTTTTTTTTTTAACTTTAGTTTTACTTTTACCGCAGGACAGCAATTGAAAGAGACAAATCCAGGACAAGGATATAGAAGACTCAAAAGAACAGCGCAAATAGGAAAACAATGAATGGAAAAGGGGGATTGTGGGGATAGAAAAATGAGTGTAATGCAAATTGTGCGAAGATCTGCTGTTTGAGTGGGTTCAATCATGTTCCCCCAGTGATCAAATAAAAGATGGGACAAAATAAATGATAATGTCTGTGAAGGTTCTCAGTCATCCAGGTCATCGTAGTCAAAGGAGCTTGCAAAGAAAAGCGTCTGGACTTCTTTAAGTTACTTGAAGACGTTTCACCTCTCATCCGAGAAGCTTCTTCAGTTCTAAGGTCAAATGGTGGAGGCCAGGTTTCACAATGAACTCACCCAAAACTCTGGCTTATTGGAACCCACACCCAGTTTCACACCTTGGCTCAGGCGATTAGAGGATCATCAGGGGGTCCTTTTGTCCCTCTGTGGGGGGTTACTCCCACTAGGTTTATATCTGGGACTCCCCACCATTTGACTTTAGAACTGAAGAAGCTTCTCAGATGAGAGGTGAAACGTCTTCAAGTAACTTAAAGGAGTCCAGACGCTTTTCTTTGCAAGCTCCTTTGACAATAAATGCTAATAGTAACAATAATTTCAGCAATAACAACAATCCTTGTCTTCCTGTATTCTGTAAAGTATGCATGTATAAACCAATATACCAACCCATGCACATACAGTAGCAGCAGCTGACTCACAGGCATGTAGACACTCTGGACCTAAACTAGTACCACCTCATAATTGTCTTAACAAATCTGATAAAACTGACGACGTCTAAAGACATTTAATGTATAAATCTTTAATGATGGATACATGCACAATGATCTAAAATGAAATAGTCTTCTTCTGCTTCTCTATTATTTCGGAGTTTCTTTCCCTGAAGTCTGGTTTTTAAACTTTCAGTTAGTTTAATCAAAATGTAAGGTGTGTTTAAAGCTAGTTTAATTTTCTAGTTAAGTTTCTGCTTCCAATAATCTCTGTGATGTTTGCTCGATCCTTATAGTTATTATGTGATGCCATCTGAGGTCTGATTTGAGCTTTCACTTGAGGATTTTTTTTTTTTTAAATAAGGAAATGTGGTGGAATTAAAAGCTCATTTTCAACAATCTCACCACAAACATTAATCTAGTTCTTATCTACCCTGGAATGAAAGGCGAGCTTTAGCTCCTCCTTTACAGTTCAGTATTTAAAGACAAAATCGCGATCCACTGAGATCCAAACAAACTGGAATAATCTTTTAATTTCTCTGATACATTCAGTATTGCTAACATGCTTTTGGTTTACTTACATCAACTTGTTTTGCAGTGGGGCCTCAAATATACAGTATGCCGTTATCTCTTTTATCTGCGGCTTCCACAAAAACACAAACGTTCACATGCTTTATCCTCAAGGCTTTGTTTTGATCTTTGCATTGCACTGAAACCCCAGCCTGTAACACAAAGTAGGTTACACTGTTGTTTTTTGATTTGGTTTTTTTGCTATTTTTCTTTTTCATTTTGTTGAACTTTTGCCAAGTGCGTGATATTTGTGTGTGCACGCCACACACAAGAATCATCAGTAAGTGATAAAACAGCTTTTAGGTTTTCCACACGGGGGAACTAGCTGTATTCAAACTAGCATATGGCCTTGCAACAGGGTGTGAGTGATTGCTCATTAGACAAATGGCTGGCCAAGCTGTCCCCCCCGTTGTAAAGTGCTCTGCTCTGCTCCCCTTTGTTTTCGAACAGGAACTCGAGCTAAGTGCAGATGCCAAACAGTCCTCTGCAGACAAAGGCCACTCTCACCCCATATCCGGGTTGCCGTAGAGACCAGAGTCTTTTTTTGGAAATGTTCCAGCACGTGATTTAGGAAATCCTTCTGTTTTGAAAGATGTGTATCGTTTGCTTAAGAAATAAGATTTTTTTAATTTTTCATGGTTTTGTTTTTTGGGGTTTTTCAGCCTGGATTTAGTGATGTTTGGTGACTTGCGTGTATTTTGTGTTCCTTTGTCTTTTTTTTCCCCAGTGTCCTGTTCTTGTTTAGTGCCCTGAGGCTAAAAGTGTTGTCTTTCCTGAAATAGTCCATTGTTTACTTCTGCAAAGGCCATCTGTGATGATATGGACATCCGACAGAGACAACAACCTCGTATTCAGTGGCGTTTAAAACAATATTCAGTGTTAAGAAAATAATTGTTTAATTGTTTCTTGCCTGAGGGTCAAATGGTGGTCAGGGGAGTGCTGGTGAAATTATTGACTGGATTTTTCCAAGTTTTTGTTAAACGCGGAACTGATATCGATTCTTCTCCCTGTGACTCCGATATATAAGAAGGAGACTGAGAAACTTGTGGAATAACCCACAGAAGTAGACAGTGCAGTGATATAATTCCCTCAGTTGTTCGCTCAGTAATTTTAGACCATTTAGTTTTGAATTGAGTTATAACTCATTTTTGTGGAAAGCCCCAAAGGCAATGTGTCATTCTCTAAAAACGTGGGAAAAGCCTTAGCCGAGTCCTAACAGCCGGCAGCACCGAAGTGTTTATGTGTTCATTGTGTGCTGTTACCACATGCCCTCACTACCAGGCAACCAGTGGACTAAGCATTGGAGCTCTAGGGGATCAATGCATCATTGACCATGTGCCCGGGCCTGGTATCGATCCATCCTCACGCAGCCAGTTTGTATCTTCGCTCAGCCAGATAGAGGTACCGAGACGATTAAGTGAAAGCCTCTGCTATGAGCGATCTCACACACAGCAGGGTTCAATAGAAGTCAAAATCTGCTCATCACTCAATCACATGTCCTCTGCTCAAGATAACTATCGAGAAGTTATTAGCGCTCTTCCCCCTCCCCCGTCCAGTAGTTCTAATCTAAGGAGCTGGAGAGTCGATTTCGCTGTAGGACTCGGAGCAACTGTTACTACTGAACTAACAGCTGGATGTGTGCCCAGTTGGGATGTCAGGAATGTAGCCTGCAGCAGTGTTGACAACACATGGTCAGTCTGTTTCTTAGTGTTCATTCTGGGAGTTTTCCTCTTGTTAATCAGCCTGGTTTTCAGGAGTGTGTCAGCTGCCTGGTCAGAGGACTGCTTCCTTCTGGGGTTCACATAGTGTCATTTCAAACTGAGTAGGCTAGGAACTGAAATCTGAACTGGAAAAATAGAAGAATTTGACTTTAGATGAAAATTAACTGATTGAAATGCATATTGTGTGTATGTAGTCTTTTAGTTCATTGCCTTAAT
This sequence comes from Diplotaxodon limnothrissa, assembly GCF_057381915.1. Lineage (NCBI taxonomy): Eukaryota > Metazoa > Chordata > Actinopteri > Cichliformes > Cichlidae > Diplotaxodon > Diplotaxodon limnothrissa. The sequence continues at coordinate 16,212,884 of NC_140602.1, read as the reverse complement.
AATGTTTTTGTACCTATTCTGAACTTTTATGCCTCTGCGTGGCTGTGGCTCAGGAGGTGGAGCAGGTCACCTACTAATTGAAAGATTGGTGGTTCAATCCTTGGCTGCTACAGCCTGCATGCCAAATTATCCTTGGGCAAGATGCTGAACCCAGAGTTGCTCTCTGATGCGTTAATCGGAGTTTGAGTGTGTGTGAATGTTAGATAGGGGGAAGAAAAAAGGGGGCTTGTTTAAATATGGGTGAGTGAGGCATGTTGTAAAAAGATTTTTGAGTAGGTTGGGTTGGGGGGGGGGGGGGGGGGGTTGCATAAAAACTTAACCAAAATGAGAGAACCCTACTCTGGAAACGTAATGGAATTAAAGTGAACTGAAAACCAATAATAATAAAATGAAAAAAAACAAACGTGAAAAATACCAAAGTAGCCTGTCTGCACCGGTTACAGTGCTGGAGTATAACTCTTTTGTAGTCCCAGCACAAATTGAATGAAATTATAAAGGGTTTTGCACGACTGAACCAGTTCATCATAAACTGTCCACTTTTGGAGGGGAGCAAACTAGCATTCCCTGTAATGTGCAGAAGCTGATGATATTCTGTGTGTACTCTGAAAACTCATTAAGCTAAACTTGCCTGAGGAAAGACAAGTTAAAATACCTACCTGAGCATCTAACCAGCATTAGGACCTTTGCTTTAGCTTGCCCGGCTCAGTGTCTGCACTCCTCTCTGTGTGAGAGCTACACCCACACACGCACACACTGCGAGCTGCCTTTGAGCTACTTTTGTACACTTTCTCCGTGTGGTTGTTTGCTGTTGTCTGAAAACTGTATGCCCTCTAAAGTATACAGTGCTATTGCTGTTTAGCATTCTGTGCACTTCAAAGCTCCTCCGTGTGACAGCAGAGCCCAGGGCTCATTCTCTCCTAATTGGAGGTTCATTAAGGACTTGGTGCGCCTCACGGGAACCCATTTCATTGCCAGAGGAGCCTGTCTTTATTCGGATTTGGGGGTGTTTACTTGCTGTGGCTGATCTAGGAAGTCATGGAGAAATATGAAAATGGGTTTTTAATTGAGATAAAGGCTGATGTGGCATGTGTGTGGTCCCCTAGTGTCATTGTCAGAGGGTATTAGCGCATGCACGGAGAGCTTAGACTGGCATGCAGTTGATGACAAAACACACCTGCTCCAGCTGCATCGGGGAGCCTGGGAACGAATGTGTCCTCCCCAGGGTTCAATTACAGGTGATCACTTAGAGGGTCAATGATATTTAAAGGGGTCAAGATACAACCCATAAAATCTCGAGAGGATTTCAGTATTAATGATTGTTTTTAATGCAGGATCATGCTCAAGATGAAGTGAACTTGCTGGTTATGTGAGGGTGGAGGATGGCGACAGTTTGACGAGGAGCAGACACAGAGTGTCCTTGTAATTCTGATCCTTTTGTCCAGGGCAGCCGCTGGGGGAGCAAGGGAATATGGACTGGTTTCATTAATCCTGCTGAAAGTGACATATTCAAGGAGAATCACCCACGGGTGTGCTATTTATATGTGGAGTACTTTCAATCTAGTCTGTGTCTTCCTTATCTTTTAATTACAGCGGGTTGACACCACCATAATGGTTGATCGTGTAGGTGCCGACTGAACAGACTTTTGGTTTTATGAGTTAGGAATGGGGAAAAAAAAGAAAAGGTCTATTCCTCACGCTTCCATTGAGACGAATATAGGTCGGATCAGTTTGTCCTCATTAGAGAGCTCTTGCTTCTTTTGGTAGTGGGAGGTTGATGCTTTTAGGATCAGTTCACATCAATTCACCATCAAACTCATCTGTGCCAATTTCCATAGCCTAAGCTGACTGTGGATCAGTTTTCACCAGGAGTAAACAATGGGTTCTTAGCGCCGCATGACATTTTATGATGTCAGTTACAGGAGATGGAGACAGATTTGGCATTTGCTGGATACCTCGGGGCGAAGACTGTCGCTTAGCTTGTCAGATTGAGGACATACAGTATTTCCTGCATGTTTAAAGAAAAAATCCAGCACATTGTGTAGTTGTAGCAGTGCAGTACTCCTCACTGTTTTTGTGTGTGCATGTGTGGCATGTTTATTTATAATAGATTTTAGCCAGTACAGCGTGTTTTCTTGACACATCGCTAGCATTGCTCAGCGGCACACCTGAGGAGGACCAGCCTTTAACCTAGTAGCAATTTTTCAAAAGTGATATAAGCCTGCAGCTCCTGGGGTGTGAACCATGTTTTTCCTTGTCTACATCATATACACTGCAGAATATTCAGAGAAAGCCTTAGTGGTCTGATCTCTGCGACTGGCCAGTGATCGATGAGGACCTGCGATCCCACAGGAGTCATGGGAAAGACCGGTTTGTTTACTCTGCACTTTCTCCGGGGTCTCAGTGGCACTTTGATTTATACCATGCTGCTTTTCAACCATAGGCTTGTTATTTGGAGCCTGTCTGGGCCCTTACACTATAACCCATTTCATTCTTAAATATTCAATGCATTTTTATGCACAGAAGAAAATTGGCTCCAGATCTGACAGTCAGCTTGACCCTGAAATGGGAGCAAAGAGCAAAAGGGTGAAGCTGGAAAAGAAATCGGACATTTTGTTTAGAGAATAAGAAGTGAGCTGTGCCCTGAGAGGTTTTCCAGCCGGCCCCTTCCTCCTCCTCCTCCTCCTCCTCCTCCCCTCCTATTCATTCAACCTCTTCATCCCCTGCCTCAATAAATACAGTTTGCACCCTTCATAAGGGCCCAGAATTGACAGGCTCGAGCTGGAGGGATAGGAATGGACCTTTTCTGATGCTTTTCTATGAGACTGTAATGTATGCAAATCTCAGTTAAGACCTCCTGTGCCCTCATTAGACCTTTCTGGGGCTTAGGAAAGGGAGGGGTTAATTAAAACCCATCTCAGACAATGAATCTGTTGGTTGCTCTCAGAGTACCACTAGAAGGGTAATCAATACCTAAGCATATTATTATGATTTACAGAAAGTGTTTAACCATAGGTCTAAATCAATTTCCTGGGTCCAAAGAGGAAAGCGGTAAAGGGGAACAAACAGAAGCATAAGCCCTCTGGCTGGTGAGGAGAGGAAAAGGTCTTTTTTTGTAGGGTAGCTTCTTCTCACAGCAGACAAAGAATGCCGTCATATCTTTAGTACTGTTTAATTTTATTGTCACGGCAACTTATGAGAGTTAACAATGCAATGGGGGGAAGAAAAAATAAGCTTTTCATGAGGCTCGCAGAATGAAAAACAAACCAGTGTTAGTGCGCTGTAATAATAGAAAAACAGATTAGAAAAAGATATCAGTTCTGCCTTAATTATTCACACGCTTCCTTTTCTTCTGTGGGAAATAATTGCTCCAGCAGCTCAAAACTGCTTGTGCCTAGGCAGGGCTTTGTGCTGGGCTATGGTTTATCATACCTGAAAGCCAACATTTGTGAGTCTGCTGTGTGCAGCACAGGGATGAAAGGGTCAAGGCCGAATGAGATTTGAGCGACAGCCGAGGGTCTTCAAAGATGGACGGGAATCAAGCCCGGTGTTGATCACAACAGAGGTTTCACTCCTGCCTGAGAAGCAGAGAGAGATCACCCAGAGGAGTCCTTTGACATCACATCAAGCAAAGGAAAGCTTGCCTACACGTTATGAAATTACAGCTGATGGATGTTCTGCAAGTACGGATAAAAGAAGTGCGAAGAAGGCATTTAAAGATTTTCTTTTTTTTCAATTTGCAGGTGCAGTGTGTAGCTGTGTAAACCTATTTACAATTCCTCTGAGAAATCGTTTTTTAATCCGCTTGTTAGCCAGCCTCAATCCTGGCTATCACTATGGGAGAGCAAATTAATAATCAGAAAGTACAAAGCAAAGAGTGTCAATTCATTTCTGCCAAATAATTAATTTTCTTCCTTCACTGAGACTGCAATTACAGCTGCCCCACAGATTGTTTTCATTTCAGTTTGTGCAGAATATGTAGATATGAGTCCTTACACAGTCCCCAGTAGGGCTGTTCCATATAACGACCGGATGACGATATAAAAACGTCTATCGTTTCATTTTATGCTATGGTTTGTTTCGTGGTGTCGCAAAATAAACAGTTTACGGCAATATCTTTTCATCGTTTTGATGGTCACTGTAGTGGTTATATTAATTTCTTAAAGTTCTTTCTCTTATATTTAATATAACCACACTAGGGATGGACAAGCGCCTGTTTTTATGCGTTGTCGTTAGCAACAACGATGGTAAAGCCATCGCATGTCCGCTTGTTTATTTTCCGCATAAACCTTTCACACTAAAGCTCAAGATCCTGTTGAGACTTTTCAAAATAAACTTACCCACGTGAAAGACTATGTGGAGTGCTTACTGTTGAGAAGCAAAAAAGAGCCGTCAGGTGCTAAAAAATAAACATTAGATTCAAACGTTAGAACAGGCTTTTCCCCGCAGCACCCTGTGTAATAAATACTCACAAAGAAAACGGCGGCTGTTACAACTTATGTCTAAAATGTATCGTTTCATGCATCGGTTAAAACACTTGACTCCAGGTACACAACGCCCAGCTGGAAACACTTCACTCAAGTCGAGCTGCCCGAGATTCACAGAATTTACAGAAAATGTTAAAGTTTTGTGATTTATATTGTTATCGGATGATAAATGTCTTATATCGAGATATGAGATTTTGGTCATATCGCACACCCCTAGTCCCTAGCTCACAAAGGCTGAGGGAGAAATCTTTTCATCTGCAGCTTGAAAGGTTAAACATTTGCTTCAGCGAGGGCACGCTGCATTTTTAGGTGTACTGGGACATGGATTTTTAGACACCCCACCCCACATACACACTGTCGCCCCAGTGTTGTCTGCTAATGCAGGAGAGGTGTTCTTCATTAACCAGGAGTGCTTCTAGGATGGGTCTTCATCAAGCAAAGTGTGTTTGTGTCAGATGGAGGGGTGGCTGATGGGAGCACAAGGCCTCTCATTACATTAAGAAGAAGAAGAAGTTCCATAGCAAAGGCCATCTCATGTCGGCTAATGAACATGGAACCCCTGTCAGGACTCATTTCCTTAAAATGCTTCAGAGATGGACGTCCCCTCCAGTCGCACTAACATAGGGTTGCCATTTTTCCGGAGACAGGAGGAGCTGACAGACGGCTAAGTTTGAGAGCACGCTAAAATGAGATGTGTCAGATAGGTTGACATTGTGCTGCCTAATCTCGTAGTTGCTTGGGGATTTCCAGGACTATAGCTGGGGACAATGCACCTAAAGGGATAATATGAGGATTTTCATCTGAAATTGGACCAAATCAGCTGACAGGCGTGTGTGTGTGTGCTGTGTGTTTGACTGACAGAACTCATTAAGAATGTGAGCAGGTTCTGGCAGAGCATCCTTTTCTTGGCAGTTTCAGCGTAATGCTTATCCAGGGTGCAGGAAAGTGGGGAATACTGTGAGCATTTGGCAGGAGTCATTAAGTGGCACGTTTTATGTTGTGTTTAATGTCTTTTCTTTTAGGGGCAGGGAGAGGCTTCAGCACGGGGGACAACCATGGAGGGGGACTGTCTCAGCTGCATCAAGTACCTCATGTTTGTCTTCAATTTCCTCATCTTTGTGAGTATTTTTTTTTTCATCTCTTTCTCAAAGACACTTAATCTGGCCGTCTCTGAAGTTTGTGTCAATCTAATGATTTAAGAAGGGCTTCTGCGTGCTCCCTGCCTGACTGACTAATGGAGCCACATTTGCATTTCATTAGATGAGGCAATCTTGATTCTATCAAATTCTCTTTTGATTAAATTTTAGTGTGCTGACACACATCTGAGGCACATTGTGCCATGTGGAGTTTGTGACTGGCACCTGAGTTTATCGGTCTTGATCAGACAATCAAGGGTAATCCTGTTAGTCTGAAGCCGTAAAGCGGGGGAGGGTCAGAGTAAGAAGGTTTGTCTCTTTTCCTGCTTTATTAAGCACAACCAAACCATTTAGTCTCTGTTTAGATGAGGTTGCTCAAGGCTGGGGTAATAATGCAACCAGCAGAGCAAAGAATGAACTTGACTGTCGGCATCACTGTAACAACTACTTTTCACAGCTTTCTTTTTTTTATTATTATTTTTTTAAGTGTGTCTATCTAAGGCCGTTTCACACTCGTGTAACTCAGCAGCATTTCTTTTAAAGCCCAGTGCCTTGAAAATGGCTGCTTCTTCTCCTCGTACCACAGAGTGGCTATCATTTGCACAAACCCCAGGTGACAGGAAGAAGGGGATTGGGGTAAAAATGTTGGAAGCTCAGATCTATTCCCCCTGACTCAATATCTTCTTTTCTTAATCACATGAGTCACCCCACAGTGGCTGCAGAGAGGATTTTATTAAAGGGAGGATGGGAAAGGATGGAAGCTCATTGCATTTCTTTAGCAGGTGGGGAGGCTGGGAGGAGTAGTTCAAGGGGGTAGATTTATCCACCCTTACCCCCACTGAGGTACTGTGGCTCTGTAGATACCCAGCCTTTTATTTTAGCTTTACCTCCAACCTCTGTGGTATTTGCATAGCTAACAGTGGAGAAAAAAAGTCACCGTATGACCTCTGGTTGAATCTTTTGAGTTGCTGGGGATACAAAGCTACTATATCTTCTGAATTGTCGATTTCTATTTTGTCTAAGTAATGTACTCTTTGCCTTTTGTCGTTATCAGCTGGGGGGCTCTTTCCTCCTTGGAGTGGGAGTGTGGGTACTGGTGGACCCCACAGGGTTCAGGGAAATCGTAGCAACCAACCCCCTGCTATTCACCGGTGTCTACATCATCCTTGGTATGGGAGGCATGCTCTTTCTCCTCGGCTTCCTGGGCTGCTGTGGAGCCATCCGTGAAAACAAGTGTCTGCTCCTCTTTGTGAGTTGGCTGACAAAGTCGAAACATAGCTGTGTTACCACTCGCTCGTGTGTGTGTGTGTGTTGATTATTCTCTCTGTCAGTCTTGAAACAGAAAGCCAAAAGAGCAAAATGCTTTTGTATGCTGTCTTTGTGCTGAGTGAAGTGAGCACCACCAAAATGCGATTTTTCACTTTCCTTTCTTTTTCTTTTTTAAACACATGAACATGCACTTTTTTGTCTTCACTCTCATCTACCTTGTCATACTCTTTCTGACCCTTTCCTTTTTTCCTTTTGTCTTACTGCAGTTCTTCATGCTCATCCTCCTGATCTTCTTAGCAGAGCTGGCTGCTGCCATCCTAGCCTTCATATTCCGGGAGCATGTAAGTTTCTTAAAAAGTTCACCCCACCTTTGATCACAAGTCTGCAGTTGGGCTGAGTGTCAAAACGCAAGGGCTCAGATTCTTACATTTTGTACTTCCGGACCTGACAGCTGCTAATTTAAATCATGATTCTGAAAATTTCTTTTGACGGTGTTCAGGTATTGCACAAGTGTTTGTATTTATAGCATTGCATTCCTATAACAATGTTGTGCTTGTGATGCACAGTTAAAAATTGGGATCAAATTCTATTCAGCAACCAGAGATGCACTCTAATTCTCCATGTCAAAACCTGTTTGGTACATTACTCATTAGGCGTGTGACCACAAAGATTTGGCCTAATCTAGCCTCGAGTCTGTAGCCCCAAACACATATGAGGAGCAGATTGCTGGTGAGCTCACTTCTTTGTAACTCCACACCACTAGATTTTGCCGTAGCACCACCAGATTTCCCTGAGAAGACTTTAATGTGTTAAGTTAGCGCAGTCCCCTAATATAAATGACACTCAGCCCAACCCAGAATTCAGTGAAATCATTCGAAGTAACCGATGTTATCTGTGTGACGCTAACATGTGCGCCTTCGCTTTAGCTGACCAGAGAGTACTTCACCAAAGAGCTGAAGAAACATTATCAGGGCTACAATAACAGCGACGTCTTCACCTCCACATGGAACGCCATCATGACTACAGTAAGACCACCGCACACATGGCAGAGAGCTGACGTAATGCAGCTTTTACCGACTCACCCTTTCCACCAAACAGTCTGTGGAAACGTTAAGGTTAACAGCCAGGGCTATATTTTATAGATAAATCCGAGACATTTAGGTCAATATTCATGCTGGATTGCAGCACGCACACAGTGGACCACAGGCCAGTGTGCAAATGGGCGCTTAACAATAAGGGCTTCTTCTTCTTCTCCTTCCTCTCAGTTTGACTGCTGTGGGGTGAACAGCCCAGAGGATTTTAAGGAAAGCATGTTCAGGATGATGAACCAAAATCATGTGGTGCCAGAAGCCTGCTGCCAGCGTGCCGCTCAGACTGCCGAGTCAGCCTATACCAGCCAGGAGCAGTGCTTATCGGGCAATATGATGTTCCGTAATAATAAGGTAACTTTTCACATCCACCATGTCAAGACCTCTCTCTCTCTCTCTCGCTCTCTCTCTCTCTCTCACTTTCACTTCCTTCTTCTAAACCTCCTCAAGGCTTAATTAGAGCTGAAGACGGTTGAGGGGTGACATCCAGGGACTAGCTGACTCCTCCATGGCTGATTAGTGCTTTTCTGTGTTTTGGGTGTCACAGAAGACCATCTTACTGTGTGGTAGAGCACAGAGACAACAGCGCTATGTATGTGTGTGGATGTGTGCGTGTGTTTTGTGTGAGATGTATACACACGCACACACACACACGTGCATGCCCACATCCCTGCTCACATGGCTTCCATGTGCACAAAGGAAGCCTTGAGTGTAATTACAGTGAAAGCTGATAGGAAGAGCTTTTTTACTGCAGTCTCCACCTGTTGTTTTTCAGCCCATTAGAACAATGAGAGATATCCACCGTGTGTGCCTCGCTCTGTTCATTCACACAAAGAGCTCTCATTAAAAGCCAGTGAGGCTGGAGGCCCTCCTTCCCACTCATTCAGTCAGGCCTTTGTTCAGACTCTCACTCAGTTGAAGCTGTGATGTTACTTTAATTGTCTCTGTAATTCTGCAAGTTTATAGCCTATTGATTCTCTGCTGAGTGTCACGTCTTTGTGTCCACAGGGTTGTTACTCTGCAGTAGTTGACTACTTCGAATTGTACATCTATGTGGCTGGAGCCCTGGCCATAGTGGTGCTAACCATAGAGGTATGAGCAAGTTTTAAAATATGCAACCTTTTTTTTTTTTTTTTGCCTCCAGTGTATTCTGAATATTCATTTTAGAAAATTTGCAAGGCTGCTTTAACCCAAGGCTATTTGCCTGAATATGCCAGTGTTATGCTTTTTGAATAGCAACATCGCCACCTTGTGCTAAAATTCAGTATCACAGAACATAGTGGTTTTTAAAATGAGGTGAATATTGGACAGTACAGTGTATTTATTTCTATTAACAATTTGGGAGGGAGGGATTTTCTGTATGTGTGCTCATTATTTCTTTTTCGTTCCCTCTTTCCTCAGCTTTTTGCCATGGTTTTTGCAATGTGTCTCTTCAGGGGAATCCAGTAGAGCTGCTCCATCCACAAACTTCTTTTTTTTTCTCTAAAAAACAAAAAGGGAATTCAGGAGAAAAGAAGAAAAAAAATGGACATTTGTAAATTTTGTGGATCTCTTTTTCTATTGGCTAATTGGTAGAAAAACAAACTCTTGTACTTCACAGCTGGACTTTTGAGGTACTGGGTGATTAAAAAAATATACAAACACACACACAGACATAGAGAGACACACATTGCATTGAGACTAGACTAGAGAGAAAACTGATGTTTAAAAAAGAAAAAAAGAAAAAAAAGATTTGTGTGGAAAGGGTAATTTGTGGACCAGGTCTTGAGCAGATTGGGTGTAAAGTGGACCGGGGATGAGGACCAGGTGAAGCCTGAGCAGAAGGCACTGCACTGACTTTTGGATGAAGAATATTTATATTAAGTAAAGTTGGCTTGACTGTAAAAATGAAAAATGTGTTTCTTGTAAACTCTGGCTGTTATCCTTTCCCCTTTCATACTGTATAATGTAATAACCTCCCTTCCTCCACATGCCTTTTTTACAGCCACACTTCTTCAATGCTGTATTATATAAGCTCTGTTTATTTGTGTGTGTGTGTGTGTGTGTGTGTGTGTGTATACTGAATGCTCTTTATGAATGTGTATGAGCCTATTTGTATGCATGTGAGCTTGTGGCTCTCCGTGATCTCTCCCAAGCTTCAATGCCAACTACTCTAATTCTTTTTTTCCTGTTTGTATGGTGATGTTTTATTGCATTAGTGGTTATATGTGGTTCTTGGTGGTGAAATGTGTATGCCTTTGTATTAGATTCTTGAAAAGTAAGTTACATAAATGGCATTTTACCTGACCCTTCCCGTGTGTTTTCTCAAGCTGGTTGCACAATTTCACACCATTTTCGTTTTCTTTTTTTAAATGAAAGCTCGACCCCGTTTATAAAGACACTGGTAAGTAATGATATTGCATCACAGGATAATTAAAAACAAGTGTTTGTTAAAAGATTATTGCTTATCAAGTCTAGATCACTAACTAGCTTAACTTTTAAGAGCTTATGTCACATTTATGATCATTTATAGGATACATGTGACTGTTACACATTTCCCACATGAAATTATTCTTCTGTGCTACTGAAGTCTGGAAACAAAGAAGGGGTTTTATTTGCTGAATAGCCAAACCATAAGAAAATGCCATTAGCCTTTAGTGTCCATATATATTTATATGACTCCGGGTGTAGCTTTTGTAACGAAATCAATCTCAACCATATTGCTGGAGTGCATTGATTTTATTTGCAAAAAAAAGTAAAGGTATTGATTAGAAATGCCTGTGGACATTGATCTATTGCAGCAGCCTCAGAAAATGGCAGAAGAATACATCAAAGGAAAAAAAGGGGAGGCATGCAATGCAACAAAAAAGCATGGTAGGGATGAAAATGAAACCCTTCATTTGTGGAATTTGCATTAGTATTCAGAGCAAAGAAACCGATGGAAATTGAAAAGACACAAAACTGTTTAACATGGGTAAAAATGAAGGTTAGTTCCTACATACATGAATTTTCACTTGTTTTGCCATCCTATTTTTTATTTTTTATTTATTTATTTATTTAAATGTGGTCTTTTTTTCATCTTCTTTTTTTACTGCATACCTTTTTGCATACTCCCTCCAAACAGCGTGCATGACAAAGCCTACTAAAAACCCAAGTATGGCTTTGTTTGACATTTAGTAACAAATCCACATTTTCAGCAAAATGTAGCCATTTGGAGGGGAAAACACAAGATCATAGCAACTGGTAAGTGATATCCAAAGAGAAGCAAAAATGCTTATTCTGTAACATAAATATTATTTTTAGAGTAGTGCTTGCAACCTCATTCCTGCTGTGTGTTGCTTGTTAGCTTGCTATAGTGTTTGAGGGTTGTGCTACTAACAGTTAATCTTTCTATTTGCATATGCAAGCAAACCGATTGTGCAAAGTACATAGGCTGTATTTTGTGGCTTGTAAATGCTGGTTCCCACAGACTTTGTGCAGAAGACAGATGGCGCTGAGAGAATCCTGAATTTATGGAAGAATTCTGTAACAGCAATTTAATGTTGAAGTCAACTTGAAAGGGTTCACATTGTAGAACATTTCTGAGAGGTGGACATAACTTAATCGTTTGAAAAGCGAGGTGATGCCTGTAAAGTCTTCAGTCTCTCTTACAGCCAGCAGAGGGCGACGCCTCTGGTTACAACAAGAAATCTCTGGGAAAACAACCCTTTGGCTCCTTTGATTGATGATCTCAGTATTTATTTATTTATTTATTAACCTTTATTTAACCAGGAAGATCCCATTGAGATTAAAAACCTCTTTTTCAAGGGAGACCTGGCCAAGATAGGCAGCAGCAGATGTCTCACAGTTACAGAAATTACTCAAACACAGGCAGCAACAACACACATGCAACAATAAGTGAAAGAATACAAATAAAATAAAAATAAAATTCAATAAAATTCAAATAAAATAAAAAGTCAGTTAAAATGACAATCAATCTAATTGAAACAGTTGCATGTTATGGACTTGGCCTCAAGGATTCGTAGTTTAGATTTAAAATCACTTAATGAAATGAATTCAGTCATTTTCCATTCCTTCTGCAGTTTGTTCCAGGCCGAGGGTGCTAAATGGACAAAAGCTCTTTTACCAAGTTCAGTTCGGGCAAATGGAACAGAAAGCAACAAGTAACCATGCGGACGAAGAGAATACCGACCAGCATGTTTCATTACAAGCAGGGAACATATATAAGAAGGCAGCAACCCAAGTATCGCCTTATATATAAAACTGTATAAATGAGAGTTCCTCCGACTTACCAAAGCAGGCCATCCTACCTGAGAGTATAACTCACAGTGGTGAGTCTGAAATTTACAGTTAGTGATGAACCTCAGAGAAGCATGATACACAGAATCAACCATTCGAAGACATTGAGCAGAAGCATTCATATATAGAATATCACCATAATCCAGCACAGGCAAGAATGTTGCAGCAACAAGCCGCTTCTTTGTATTAAAAGAGAAACACAACTTATTTTGAAAATAAAATCTCAGTTTTAACTTCAGGTTTTTCACAAGATTCTCTACATGTGGTTTGAAGGTAAGCGAGTCATCAATTAAGATTCCCAGATATTTATAGGTGTGAACCAACTCTATTTTATTACCTTCAAGAGTGGTTACTGATGGGATTGTTTGGGCTCGTCTCCTTGATTTAGAAAACAACATGAGCTTTGTTTTGTCTGCATTGAGAACAAGTTTAAGCTGATGTAATGAGTGCTGGACAGCAGAAAAGGCTTTCTGCAAGGAGTCGATGGCTTGGACAAGAGTTGAACCACAGCTGTAAATAACTGTATCATCAGCATAGAAGTGCAAGTTTGCATCTGGCACATGTAGACTAAGATTGTTTACGTAAATGATAAATAGAAGGGGACCTAATACAGAACCCTGTGGCACTCCGCTGTGCACTGTAACAAAGTCAGAACATAGACCGTCAGATTTAATGCACTGAGTCCTGTTACTGAGGTAGTTTGAGAACCATGCCACTGCTCTCTCAGAGAGTCCTGACTGGAAGAGTCTAAGTTTTAAAATACAATGATCAACAGTGTCAAATGCTTTTGACAAATCAATAAAAAGGGATGCACAGTGTTGTTTTTTATCAAGTGCAATAGTAATATCATTTACCACTCTAATTGCAGCTGTGATAGTACTGTGATTCTTCCTAAAGCCTGATTGATATTCAGATAAAATGGCATTGATGTGCAAAAACTCCTTTAACTGCTCACACACAAGAGCTTCAAGAACTTTGGCCAGCACAGATAGATTAGATATTGGTCTGTAATTAGTTAACACTGCTGGGTCGCCCCCTTTTAATAGAGGAACAACAAAAGCTGATTTCCATACTGAGGGAATTTTATTCGTATCCAGTGTGAGGTTGAAAAGTGTTGTGAGAGGCTCTGCTACAAAATCAGCTGCCAGTTTCAAGAAGTAAGGATCTAGTAAGTCTGGCCCTGGAGATTTTCTAGGATCTAACAGTTTAAGAGCTTTACAGACCTCCTGCACAGAGAAAGGAACAAAGTTAAATGGCTGACCAGTGTACACCGGAAGGTTTGTGCCAGATTTTACAGAGACTGGGTTCAGAGAGTCAAACAAAGAGCCAGAAGATATAAAGTGCTTGTTAAAACAATTCATAATCTCCTTCCTATCATAAACAGGAACAGAATCCTTAAAAACATAGGTGGGTAGAGCGTGGGAGCTTTTACTCACTGAAAGAGACTTAATGATTTTCCAGAACTTCTGTGGATTATTTAGGTTCTCAGTGGTGACAGACAGATAATATTCTGTTTTAGTAAACGCGTTCCTGATGAGTTATGGGTTAGCTTCATGTTTTATTGACTACAGCAGAATGTTTAGTTTATGAATTAGCCCCCACCCCTCCCCTCCCCTAGAGTTAAAAAGGTCAAAAAGCAGGTTTTGTTTTCAGGGAGCCTTTATCTCCTGACAAGCTGCTACAGCACGAATGTACAGTGTCTCTCAGATTCACCCCTTGCTCTTTACCTCCACTGTCAAAAAAGGTAAAGAGTTCTTTGCATGTTTAAATCTGTCTGTCTTCTTAAATGCCCACACTGAATCTGTCTTTTGTCTAACAAGTAGTCGAATTTCAAGCTTCAGCTCAACAGTTGCACCAACCTTTTGTGGTTCTTGGCTCTGTTGATGTCACTTAGAATTCTTCTCCATCTAAAATAAAAAAAAATTAACCAGGCTTCAGCTCCTCAGCTGTCATGATGACAGCAGAAAACCTTTTACTGAAACCAAACAAAGAACAAAATAAGGAGGTACAAAGAAATGGCACCCTCTGTCAATTCTCAGGTTTTACATATCAGGAGATAATAGAGTACACAGCGTGTGATAGCAATAGAGCTAACTATCTTAGGAAGAAGGCCAGGAAGGAACCGCTTTTTTTAAACCCCTTTAACCCCCCACTCATACGCTATAATAACTTGAACTGATAACACTCTGATGATCATAGGAGAGATGCAGTATAAAATTTGTTGCACCTAACAAAATGACTATTCTATTCCGTTTGTAGATAATGAAAAAGTCCTTAGCAGGTCTTAAAATTAGGTAAATACAACTTGAGATGAAACAAATGACACATCACATCATGTCATATAGTTATTTAAACATAACTCTGGTGTTTTGAAGCCATTCTGCTGTAGATTTTCTGATGTGGTTGGGATAGTTATCCCGTTCTTTGGTTCACAGAGGAGTTCAGAGACCGCAAAACAAGCACAAATCAAGCACCCTGCACCATCGTGCTTGACAGTTGGCACAAAGTGTTTGTGCCGATTTGCTTTTGATTTTTATCAAACACAGCACTGTGCATCTTGGTCAAACATCTCCACTTTGGTCTCGTATGTCAACTAAGATATGATTTATTTCCTTTTTGGGATTTTATTACCACCACACCTGAATGCTGCAGATCAGCAAATGGTTCAAATTTCAGCTTTTACAGAGATGTTCACACTTCCTGGTGATGATGCATACAATTAGCAGAACCCAGCTGCTACTCACCCTCTTAATTCCTATAGACGCAGCAGGATTGTAGTTATTACATGCTGCTTTTGAATGCCGGTGTAGGTTTTGCTAAATAAATAGTATAATATGTCATATGTTGTTGTTTAACTGAGACTGATTTTCTTAATAAAAGGTTAGATTTGCCAAACATGAAGAAAATCAGTATTTGCTTCACTTTAAACGATTGGATTAACCTCAACATAACACAGCTGCCTACAGTCATCTACTGCAGGCATCCTACAGTATATATGTGACAATATAGCATACTTTATAACTGGATTTAGCAACTAAAGCAAAATGAACTGATGCAGGTTATATCATCCATACTTTAATACTTTAAATCATCCTCACTAATCTGTGCTTGGGATTCCCCAGAGCAAGACGGGAATGCCACACACAGACTGTATATCCAGTGTGATTACGATTATCTGCGTGATGTGAGGTTTTTTTGCTTTTTTGCTTTTTTTAAGAAAAAATGGATGACCAACATTAGGTTTGTCATTCGTCTTTGTCATTTGGCTAGTTTTACAGCAAAAATGAATATATAGCAGCTCATAATATTATAGTCATGTTAATGGTACAGTGGGTTACTGCAGCACTCACTTACTTTAGTTCTAAATGAGGCATCGTATCATTTTACATGCCAATCAGAGCATGTTGAAAAATACTCTAATTTTTAACCTGGTTTGTTATTCAGTCTTATTATACAATCTATCATTTCTAATTGTATGTATAATTTGTGTTCATCCTTTCTTTATAAACCATTTACACTGTTCACAGTCTCTCAAAAACTCAACCCGACCCAACATATGATCACAATTTTCCTAATGACCCTATTAAGAGTGCACTTTTACACATGCATGAATAATTGTTAAGCTCAAGGTGTACCAAACAATGACCAGCTGACTTCTTTTAGTTTCGCTGCCTCATTACCATATACTGGAGCTCATTACTGCCACCTCAAATAAAAGAAGAATGTACAGCTTCGTTTCTTGTTCCAGAAATGCCAAAGGCATTAAAAAATGGTCCCAAACAGTAACCATCGGTGTTAAGTGAATTGTTGCCAAACTGAATCAGTCCAAGTTCAATTATTAGAGCTCACCGGGATGTTATTTTGGAGGTTTTGGAAACCGCAGCATTATTATTCACTCTGCAGTATTTAAGGAATTTAATGTATGTGTTGCTTTCAAGCCAGACTTTCTTGTCATTTTGAAAGTACTCTTGATCAATAGTTCTCTGAGCTTTCTGAAAGTTTCTTAGGGCATTGGCTGCTTTTTCACTCATTTTCAGTCCATTTCTTGTAACTGAACATTATCAGAGAAATGACTGATAAATTATTCAAGCAAAAGGGAACCAAACCCAAGGAATAGATACTTTTTAAAAAATTAACAAAGAACCCATTTGTATTTGCACTTTGGGGCACTTTTTTTTTTTTACTTACCACTTGTTACAAAAATGCCAAATGTATTTAGCTGAAAGGGTGATTACCTCACACGCGTCAGCAGGTTGTGCTGAGAGAAGAAGAGCTTTTAATTACCGTATTTCCCGGACTACAGAGCGCACCTGAATATTAGCCGCACAAGCTAAAATCAGGGGAAAATCCTGTTTTGTACATACATTAGCCGCACCTGACTAAAAGCCGCAGGTGTTTCAATGTTGACTTATCATATGTAAGAGAATATGCACAAAGGGAATTGTCAAGAAAGAGACGGCTGTTTGGAGAAATCACTTTTATTAATATTTTGAAAAACAAGTTATGGGTACATATTTGCATAACTTTTTAGGTATATGTACAAGTAGCGGTAATTACAAGTACGAAACATGTACTGTGCTTCATAAATGAGTAACAAATGTAGTACATAACAGTAACCTACAGCACACCAGAAAAATAGATTCGGCCTACCTTTTAGGCTCAGGTGCAGTGACACGGCTTCAACAAGAAGAAAAGTCAGTCCTTCATCACCATCTTTCTCTTCTTCCTGCGCACTAAAACCACCAAAGTCCTCTCCTCCAGTGTCGGAAACGAACAGGCTCAGGGTGGATTCGTCATCCACTCTCCGCTTCTCTCCTTCGTTGTCACTTTCAAAACCAACCAAAGAAATCCTCGTTGTCAGAGTCAGAGTCAAACACCCTCAGAAGGGCCGTGGCGGTGTCCTCCTCTCCATCATGCAACAGTCCAGCCCTTCGAAATCCGTTGGTGATCGTGGATGTTTTCACACTTTTCCACGCTGTCAGAATCCACCAGTGGAGTTGAGCATAACTTGCTTTTCGCAAGTTTATCGCCGCTCGTCATCCACGCCTCCCGCTGAACGCGTAGCGCTACTTTGAAGTTTGTTTTTCGCGCTACTTCGTATGGCACTACGTTGCCTGGCGGATGGACATGTGACCAACATACCACTCTTGAACCCCGATCCTTCCGCCAGGCAACGTAGTGCCGTACAACAGCGGAACAAACAAAACAAATCCGCTCATGGACAATCCATAGAAAAGCCGCACCTGACTAAAAGCCGCAGGGTTCAAAGCTTGTGCAAAAAGTAGCGGCTTATAGCCCGACAATTACGGTAATAATTGTTCCAACTCCATTTGTGTCTTATGTCCATTTATTTTTGCACGTGTTCCAATAAATTCACTTTTACGCATCACTGTAGATGTTAAATTAGTTGTGAATAACGCCAATTTATTTAAAATTGTGGTTATTTTAAGGCAGCAGGGACTTAATTCACCACATGAGGGCAGTAGCATTCCTACTCCTGCTCCATGCACTTCTCTTGAGGCTACATTTTCTTCTTTAAGCATGAACAAGAAGGGTCTTTTGTGTAGCGAGTGTTTTAACGTCGATCCCAGAGTGTAAATCTGTCATCTTTAATGTCTATAGATTAGGTTGTTTTGTATTTTAAAATGGCATAAAGGATCGCCACAAAACGCAGCATCGCCAGTGGATGTGTTAAAGTGTAACATTTCATCAGATCTGTAAACAGTGAAAAACCTCTCAAGAGGCCTGATTGTTTTAATCCTGCAAACATGACATGACTGTGAAGCAAATTTAAACAATGTGGTGCTTTAAGCACGTTTTGCATTTGACCTTCTGTTAATGACTTAAGCACCAGTAGCAGTTTGTGTATGCTTGTGCCCCCTCCACTCCCTTTGCTGTCATTTGAAATGTTCGGATCTGCTCAGGATCTCAGCAGTGAAGCCTTACAGGTGTTCAGCAGCGCTTCCCCATCATGGGTGTTTACTCTCTGCAGCACGCTCGGGTCACATCGTTATATGTTAATGAGGCTCCAAAAAGCACTGCACAAAGTCGCGGGAGACAGTGTACTGTGACATTTATTGTGATATCCTTCTGCTGTTCTGCCTCTGGGATATCATAGCTCGACACACATTTGGACCCATGAAATCAAACTAAAACCAGCTGAAATTCAAAATCTGGCATCTTCGATCTCCATTTGAGAGTTCTTTCATACAAGGGAAGAACACCAAAAGAAACATTTTTGCTTTGAGTTAGTGAAATGAATTGACAGTTTGTGGTTTTAAGAAAAAACTGCTTTCAGTGTGTGATTATTTTCCATATTAATTGGTGCTGCCAGAACTTTTGGATTTTCTAATAGAAGAACAAAACCCTGTAAGGCATTATTTGAGAATACGCCTTTGTTCTCCAGTTATGAGTTACTGGGGTTGGATTTGAAGTCCATTCATTACTGATTAAGAACCTAAAAGGTCTTAAAATATTGTTAGAGTTATTTATTATTATTTGTTTATTTATTCGGTTTGTTATAGTAAAGGGTCATCTTAAAGGATTGATGTCGTAGCAGTTACCTCTTTGCTCGAGTGTATGTTTGCACCGCCGCATATCTTCTTTCCTCATAAAAATTCCTACCGGGAAGGAGAGCGAAGGAGTGAAGGATGGGGGTGAGGTGAGGCCGAGGGGTTCCATGTTCAGTTTGTTTTAGCCCTCTGTTTGGAGAGGAAACTTTCATTGCTTGGTGATTTATGGGTGGTTAGCTTCCCAGTGGAATCAGAGAGTCGTTTTCCTGCATGTAATAACCCACTCTTTAACATAAAACTTGGGTTTCTCTTTTGTGTTTTGCTGATCCAGTGTGAAAGGTGTTACATCCGGTGCAGAGCTGAAGTGCTCAACAAGAAGCCCTTGAGGACAGTTTAGCAGAAACTATACCATGGGAGATGATTCACATCTATCCACAAAAACCCTCATAGAAATGTAAGGATCTAGGAAATGCATATGACAGCATAATAGCTTCGGTAATGCTCTAGGTCCCTGTGCAGTGTTGTGGTATAGCACATCAGAACTGTCCCACAGAAACAGCAGTTTTGGACTTGACCAGGCCGCACTTGTGACGCACAATGCGGTGCCTACGGCCCAACATGAAACAGGAAGTAAGCGAGAAAGGCCGGGAAATTAGTCTACGGGGATGAGTTGCTTCTCAGGCCAAGCATCACCACTGGCTTGAGAGATCTGTGACTCACTTGTGGAGCATGTGTTTTCAGTCCGTGGGACAGATGACTACAAATAGATGGCCCCAGCAAACCCATGTGAGAGGACCGCAAAGTGTTCTATGGTTACAAATGAAAAAAATAAAGTTTAGTGGCCGGCCATGAATCTGGTGATAGTGAGTGCTGGAGCCTCCTTGGGATTAGTATCATTGTCGGGGGTTTTTTGTTTGTTTTATTTTTGTTTCACTGTTTGTCTTGTGTTTCTGCGTTCCAAAGTTTCCACACAACGTGAGGCTAATGCAGCGCTTGGCAGCTTTTGCGTCGGCCTCTTGGCTTTCGCTGCTGAGCCATCATCTCTGCCTGTCAATCACATCCAGAGTGACACAGCGCACATGAGTCCTCGAGAGGTCAATTGTTGTGTATGTCTGACCTTTGAGCCCTGCAGCAGGAGGGATCCATGTGCAAATGCACTGAACAAAACTGAGCTTGAGCGCGTAATAAATCAGAAGAACGCTTTACTATCCCCATATACACAGGATTCATAATTGGAAGCATATTGCTGAGCGGAGAGACGAAAGGCTGCTCCAGAGCGAAGACGTAGAGGGGTTAAAAACACAGGCTGATAGCAAACTTGAAGGGTGTTGGGGTGGAACTTGCAGTCAGGCTTTCAGTATGTTGACTCAGGCAGAGTAAAAAACTACAGCAATCACCACAGTGAGTCATTCATGGCTACAGCATGCCAGCTCACAGTCGAAGCACGTTTTATCCGTCGTATTATTCATGTTCTACAACACGTGTCTAGTAAATGCAAAAAGCTGCTGTTATAAACCCAACCAGGCTGTTCTTCCAGTGTAATGCTTCTGCAAATATGCACTTTTATTCTTGTGTCTTAACAGTCCCTATAACAGTACATGAGTGCTGGTTTAACCCACTAACCCAGTTTTTTTTACATTGATGCTGTTCATCTCTTTTTTAGCCTGCCCAAACCTACACCCACGTGCCAGTACCACTTTAAATCCTTTGCCTCTATATTTATGTTAGCATGTCAAAAAGCCACACTAGACATTTCCACACTGTAATAAACTAGATTTTATTAGTGAGAGCCAGTGAAGGATGGGAACTGCAGCCAGGCCATCTCCATGGTTACAGACCACAGAGATGGCTGTCAAGCAGCTTCTGACCGTGGCGTGTTTCGTGGCCACCATCAGCTGATGGCTGAAGACAACCCAGCGCATGTGTACTGTGCTTTCCTTTCCAAGTATGCTTGCTCTCACCTGGGCCTTCGTTTAGGCTTTCAATCGGGAGTTTTGTTTTTTCGAGTTGGCAAAGTAGCCCTGCGACAGACTGGCAACTTGTCCAGGGTCTACCCCGCCTCTCACCTGTGACGGCAGCCATGACCCTGAATTGGATAAGCGGAAGTTGGCAAATTTGTTGCTGCTATTGCACAAATAAACCTTGGAAGAACGTGTGAATGGAAATTTAACTTTATTATTATTTAATAGTAAATAGTAAATAAAGTTATTATTTACTGTCTTTCATGATGATTACTTCCTATATTCACCAAAGTTTTCATGACAACATTCAAATTTTGGTTTGAGAAAGATTGTTGTGTTGCATACCTACAAAAGACTGTGTGTTGTTGCTGGACATGTGGAGATGAGAAAATGCAGCAAAGAGAGACTCTGCCAAGGTTAAGTTCACAGGAGAGCCTTTTCTGTATCTTCTGAGGGTCTTTTTGTCAAATTATATTGTTTCTTTGTAGCCTGGCAGTGACTGTTAGCAGGACTAATTGTGGCCCATTAGTTGGGAATCTCCATTTTTGACAATAATCCCACTTGAGTACTAAGTGCTGAGTTTGTCCTGTGTCCCTCCCCTAACCTTTGCCTCCCTTACACCATATTTGCCAGAGGTCTCTTCCTGTTAAAAGGAAGTTTTTCCTTACCACTCTTGCCAAGAGCTTGCTCATAGGGAGTTGTCTGATTGTTGGAGTTTTCTCTCTATTATTGTAGGATAAAGCACCTTGAGGCACCGTTGTTTTGATTTGTACATATACATATATATATATATATATATATATATATATATATATATATATATGTATATGTATATATATATATATATATATATATATATATATATATATATATATATATGTATGTACAGAGATGGGCAGTAACGCGTTAATCTGATTACTTTTTTCAAGTAACGAGTAAAGTAAGGGATTACTATTGCAAAAACGGTAATTAGATTACCGTTACTTTCCCGTAGGAACGCTGCGTTACTGCGTTACTAAAACCGTGATTTTTTGCGAGAATGTCTCACGACAGTGACGTAAGCGAGTGCGCCGTTAGTGACAACAGCTGTGTGCAGATCAACAATGGATCACATATCAATTGTGGGAGAGAGTATGAGCGTGCAGCGTTTAAAGCGTGGAAGTACTGACCTTACTTTGAGTTTGATTCCATAAAAAGTGACAAAAACATTAGCGTCCATCGTGCGTGGGAAGAAAATTTCTTTTTACAGCGAAAAAAACCCCCTAAACTTCCGAGCAAGCACCGAGTGCGCTACAACTTAATGGGAAATTCACAGAGAAACTCGCGGATTCTTCAACTGACCGCGGCACACCTGCACCAGGGTAAACCTCCGCCTACCGCAGTCCTGCTTTACAGGTGAAAATAGAGCAACAGGACCGCTGAGTCTTTGACTTTATTTATTTCCTGCTGTGTTTTACTTGCATCTATTTGAAAGAGTGAGTGTAAACACAAAAAATATTTTATTTTATGTGCTGGAATGTGCAGAGAATAGGTTTAAATGTTAAACTAATTTATTCAAGTCAGAGAATGTTGCATATAATTAAATTTTTGCTTGATGCATAAAGTTAAAAGATTAAAACTGATAAAACAAGTTAAAAAAAGAGACTTTTCCATTTGATTACATTTTGTATGATGGATTATGTAGAAAAAGTAGAATTGGACTGAAAGATCTATCGCTTTATGTATGTATGTATATGTATGTATATATATATATATATATATATATATATAGATAGATAGATAGATAGATAATTTAATTGAAATTAATTAAGTCAACAAGGAGAATAATACTTGGTTTAGATCCTTTGAAAAAGTTCAACACTTTTTCTTTCTTGCAGACAGTAACAGTAAGTAGAAAACACATGTGCCCGTCAGGTATAACTGCTGTAAATGCAAATTTACAACATTGCAGATGTTCTGTATGAGCATGAAAAGACATGAAACTGATCTCAATGATAGTTCAGTTAAAGGTAATAGCAAAGGCTGGCTCATAGCCAAAGACCCCATTAGAAGGAGCCCAGGGAAGGCAGGTCTATATGCTTCACCCGCTCGCCTCTCTAATCTCAGCTGTGAGCCATATCCTCCTGCAACATTTATCTCCTACTGCAAACACAATAACCTGTGACATGTCATGCTCTTGTGCAGACACAACACATTTTGGGCCCCAGTGATTTCTGTTTTTGTGAGGCAAAATTTTCATTGGATACTACAGCAAGTCACAAAATGTATTCTAGGCAGTATCATCACATTTCTCGATCACGCTCTTTGTCAGTTTTCCTTCTTTAGTTGTAGAGCCTACTTAAAAACAGATGTCAGTTCTCTTAGATCATTCATTATTTATCCTCTTGAGGATTAGTTTCTTATGTGTGTCAAAAATTATAAATCTGAGTTATTTACTGGGATGTTTTGCTGGACATTTATCTTCTGCTGCCTACTCCCCCGCACTGATGTACAGCCACAACAGGGGACTGCTGCTGCTTATACTTCCCATAGGGCAGAATCAACAAATCAGCTTCTTTAGATTAACAATGACAACTCCTTATTTGAGCGCGGTATCCTTTGGTTTCAGAGCAGTGAACATGACTGGTGTGAATTCGCATGTCTAAGCCTGTTAGGAGTGAGGCCTTTTACTGGAGAGCTTGCACGTCTTTTTGCTTCGGCTACAGTCCTTTACAGTTTGCGGGTCTCTTCATTGGCCCAAAAATGTGTGCAGAAATTTGATTTACAGTGCAAGCAGCAGCTTTCTTTTCAAACCAAGGGATCATTTAACACTGCAAGTGCCAGCTCTAAAATATGACCTATAAGAAATCTTTGCTGAAAGCTGATATAAGCACTCATTTACAGCCTTAGCCTGGCTAACGATGGCCCTTAATGAGCAGCTCAGGCATCTACTTGTTTATTAGGGCAGACTGACTGACAGGTCAACTGATGGAAAAATAAAGTACTGAATGAGGAATTGGATCTGTCCCCTCTTTGCCACATCAGCGGGGCCCTAATGTAGTGGGGTGAACTTTGAAGTGCCCTAATGGTCTTCATGGTCCTTTAACCATGCAGGCTTCTATTAGGGGTGTCAGTGGAGCCTGGCTGGAGCAGCGTGACCTATTAGGTTTAACGAGTGCTGCTAAGGGCACAGTAGGCTGCTCTTCTTCCTCTCTGTAAGTGTTTATTTATCTCGTCTAGCTGTGTTTTGGACTGAAGCAAAGTGCAAAGGCAGCGGCAATGTCTCTTACGCTCACAGTCCATTTTATTCTGTGGGTCTTTCTCTTTTTAATAGGGCTGTGTGATTAATGGTCAGTTAACAAGGATGAATTATGTTGTATTTTCCATATTCTTGCAGTGGAAAAACACTGAAATTGTTCTGATCTACAGACTTACTTTGTTTAAAAAGTATTAAAACATCAGAATCACACAACTACCAAGTTAATTGGAGAAGGTTTGTGATTGGCTTTAAGATTTACTTTAGAGCTGGGTGTCAAAGACAAGATAAGAAGGTAAAAAGGTACTGAAAAGCATGGTAACACTAGAGTTTGTTGTCCTTTTGTGTAGTGCTATTGTAAGAACACTATGAGGCTTCCTAATGCTGTTTGTAGTTTGATCAGGTTGTCTTCTAATCTTAGGGTCCATCCCAGGCATTTCCAACTTGACCAAGTGACTTTGGAAAACACCAGATGGCAGGCCAGAGGCTTGGATGGCAGCTCTGCCACCAATAGTGTGTGAGTGAATGGGTGAATGAGAAGCACATTGTAAAGCACTTTGTAGAACTGCTAAGGTTAAGAGGTGCCTCATAAGTGCAGACCATTTAGAATTTTAAAGAGCACTTTCTAGTCTAAGTAAACTTTACTTGTTACGTTGTTCTGAAAAATCTGTATGCTTTGTCTGAAATGTGCAAGCCTGCAATGAAGCCGTTTTTCTCGTATTCACGATTGCCAGTTCCTCTGCTAGACATGGAAGCTTTATTGGGTGACAGCAGGCGTCTCATGAGTTCTGCCATTGTAACGTGATCGAAGTGCTCCAGTAAACTGTTGCGGCGCAGTGGAAAAGCTAGCATTTGTTTCTGGGAGCAAACAGAAATGGATGTGCCTCAGTGCAATGTTTTTTTCTTCTTTTTTTCCAGGCCAAAGACCAAAGCAGTGGCATGATGTGAATTGCCACAGGTTTTCTATAATTGTTTTTATTCTTTTTTTCCTGGCCATGCTTTCTCTTCCTCTTACATGAGAGTTGTTCTAAGTGGTTGCTCCTTCTCTGAAGGATTTTCAGAACAAAGGGTAATAACGGGGGGATTGATTACACACAGAGATTTTGCAGTGTAGGAAAGATATTTTGGAGCATTTATAAGAAAAGATTTCCTGAACACTGTCTTGTCTCATGACTTGTAAAGCAAAAACAAAGAACATCTGTGTGAAAAGAGGTTCTATATTTTCTTACATCTCAGTTTATTCTAGCTCTGGCTACAGCTAGATTGACCACCTGT
Organism: Diplotaxodon limnothrissa; assembly: GCF_057381915.1. Classification (NCBI taxonomy): domain Eukaryota; kingdom Metazoa; phylum Chordata; class Actinopteri; order Cichliformes; family Cichlidae; genus Diplotaxodon; species Diplotaxodon limnothrissa. Next base: position 16,187,646 of record NC_140602.1, on the reverse strand, counting down.
AGGTATTTAAAGCACATTCAAACTATTAGGCTTAACTTTCAGTCTAATGGCTTAGGCAGAGCATCCCATCTGGACGCTGTTGATGCGAGAAAAAGGATGGAATCGGATATCAACCCCAAGAACACAGAAAGACAGAAAGACACACATCCACACTCGCACACACACATCACTAAAAATGTTAATTATTTCATTTTTAGAGGCACCTATTGTATTTTTCTATTTATGTTAATAAATGCGTGTAATTTTATGTTCAGTTCAGTTACATTTTTTTCTTGTATCACCATAAGAGCTATTTATGTTGCAAGATAAAGAAACGACCCTACAATTTTAGTGAGAGATCCACAACAATTACATGATCCCATGTGAACAACAATTTACTAATAGCGGGGAGGAAGAACTCCCTTTTAACAGGAAGAGACCTCCGGCAGAACCCTGCTCAGGGAGGAGCAGCTATGTGTCGTGACTGGTTTGGGAATGAGGAGAAAGAGAAGAGATACAGAAGACAGAATGTTTATGCATTCAAATGGAAATATGTTGATGTTTTTGAGATTTGAGGTAACTATTATGAGGTCTGATCGTTCAGAACTTTTTATGTAAGGAGACACATTTTAAACGGATTCTGAATTTAACAAGAAACCAACAAAGATGATTTCTCTCTGTATGGAAGAAATATGATCTACTCTTAACTAGCTGACCATAGATAAACAGTTAAACAATAGGTTCTACTGTCAGTGCTTTTTTTGCATATACTGTATGAAAAGTTCGTAGGTCACTGTTGTGATCATGCAGTACACTGCTGAGTGTTTTTAGAGTCTGAAAATTTTACTTTTCTCTTTATTGTGCTACTGCTGAAAACATAAAACATTGCACAACATTATTTCTTATTGTTTATTCAAGAAATGTTTTCAGCTGCTCCCAAATTCACAAGGGACAAAAACACCAAGTAGCTCCAAAAGTTATAACTATAGAGCCACTACTTTTGGTTTTTCAATGTGTCGGTTTAATAATTGTTTACAAGTCGCTGTCCATCTATCCGTTAAATACAATCCTACAGCCAGCATTCACTCACCCAAAGAAACAGCCCAAATAAACCAAACTCCTTCTCTTTCAGAAAATGATTGTGGTGGACATGAGTTAAATTTCTTAACCTTTCAAAGAAAGAAAAACAAAACTATTTGCACTCATTCTACCACTGGAGATCAATTTATTTCAAAATCATTTAGAAACCATCATTAACAAACACAGCGAGTTACTTCTGTACAAAAATACAGCACATGAGCAGCGCTAAATATGGACGGGCTTCGTTTTTTTTCTCTTTTTTTAGTTTTTCTTAGTTTCTCCTGGGACAAAGCCAAAACCACGTAGTCTCTGGCTTTATTAAAGGAAGCGTCCCAGTGGAATAGGCAAAAATAATGATTAAAAAAAAACTCGGACAATCTAAGTGCAATAACTTATTGCACTGGCACAATCATACATGGAAATATTTGATTAATATACAAAAAAACGCTTAAAGCCATAAACAAAATGTGAACAAGTTTTCAGCCTTTCTTCCATGGCTACTTTTCAAAATAACAAAGAACATAATTTTACATTTCTCGGCAATATTAAGGTAATACTTCATTGGCTTATCTCTTGTGGTCCATTATTTGACAAATAAGCAAAACAAATGTACAAGCAAATGAACAATATTATTTATATTGTTCATATTCACACAATATGACATTACAACCATGGATTTCAATTGCTTTATTTCAGTAGTATCAACACGGACGGAGCTGCAGAGGAGTGGAGCACTGAGGGAGTACCGGCAACGCAAGGTCAACTTGACAAAGTAAGGATTGAGCCACACATTTCTAATCTTAGAGGTCCTTGTCTTTTACTTTGCTGAGGTTTGAGTACCCTCTGCAGGGAATATATAAAGAGAATACAGACATCATCATCTGGTCCTCCTTAAATGGTCTTTCCTTGCACACACAAAGGTAAACGTTAACATTTTTGATGTTCTGAACGGAAAACATGGTTGTACATGCTAGTGCATGTGAGTCCCTCTCTTTGGGACGTCTTCATAAAGAGACCAGAATGACACTAAAAATGAAAAGACAATGTAGAGGCTGAGCAATCAGCATTTTTCCCAAGAAGCAAATAAGTATTTTATCCATCTTTTTCTGTGCAGTCACATCATTTCAGATTATCTGAATCCTGTTGTTTTGCTCTCTTTTGCTTGTGCTTGTTTCCATCGCACTGTACACACAGTGAGACAGAGAGCAGAGGAGTAGTAAATGGACAGTTCTTATGTAGCACGTTTGCTTGTATCAGTCCTAGGCTTGTATTAAGCCTAGCTCAAGACTAAAAGAAAACGTTGATAAGGATCCCCGCTGAAAAACGTTTTAGTCCAGGACTAGAATTATTCCAAGTCCAGGAAACTAAACCTTGAAGATTAAGACCAGTAAGCAACCACTAAGAGGACAGAGCCATGCAAGGTGTGGGCCTGTCACTGAGATTAAACTGGGTTTGCTGTCTTGCCCAGAGAGGAGCATCAAACTGCTAACCCTCCACTTCATTGTCAAATTATTCTACCACCTCAGCCGCAGCAGAACGGAAAAGGAGAACGGCAACACAAACTTTCATCACCACGGTGGGCTCATGATCAGCTGACTTAAAGCACATGGCTACCATGCAATAAGTTTCACAATGCAGACGTCAGCCAATTATCATGACTGGATTTTGGTGTTTTTGGCTGTCATGTAAAATACCTTCCTAACTGTAACTGAAATATGAAATGAGGGAGGTGAGCAGTGGCCAGCGGGCCCTTTTGTTTTGGTTTGAGATGCTGACGCAACATTTAGTGGTTGAATAGACAAGTATCACCATTAAAAGAGGGTTTTTTATATTGCTGAAATCTCAGATGTGACTGCAGCAGTGGGTCACAGTAACTCAACCACTATAATCATATACACTTGATCAATGAAGTCATTTGTCAAGCAAAAGCACCAAACAAACTGTTGAATTGATGTTTAACTTTATCTTATGTTACCATAAACTGAATATCTTTGGGTTTTGGGCAGCGAGACATTTTAAGACGTCACACTGGGTTTCTTGCCATCATCCACGCAGGAGGAAAGAAAACCGATATGTAGCCCAGCATGCGTCATAGAGAGATCAGCCAAAAAGCTAATGAAGCCTGTCTCTAGCCTCGGCCTGGAGCCCAGCTCTGGTGACAAGCTTATTCCGGCGGGGTAACACACACACAGATACCCCTACAATCACTGGACATGCTCACCACATTCCTGTAGTCCAGCTCTAATGTCATCACATTGACCAAACATTACTGAATGCTCTTCGGGACGATTAGGCCCACTGATTTGGCCTGCAGTCTCTGGCATGTATAAGATTCTGTTACCAAGCTATGAATCGAACCTTCATCCCTGCTGAGCCCGCGTCTAGTGATGAAGCGATCACTTCTGTGTGTGTGCCGTATGTCCTCACCATGTAGACTGTGATGTACTGCAGCTTTCACAGGGCAGAAAGGCTCATTTTGATGCTAATTAACTGTGTCTATTCCTGCTGGTTGCTGATTAGAGCTGGCGTGGTAAGCTGGTGTTGAAGGTTGCTGCTGTGCATTCCTGTGCCAATGGAGACACCATTTCCTGTAACCTGAAGCCTGAGCCTATTAGTTGAACCTGTGGAGGGAACCCTGGGAGGGAAATGACAACTTCATTTGAAATTGCTGCCAATCCAAGCCCTGCCCTCCACCCAGACTCAATTGGCAGGCCATGTCTGCTCTCGCTCAGTTAGACTCTGTTCACTTACTCTGCCCTTCTCTGCAGGGAAATAAACTCCCAACAACATACTAGTGAAATGTACAGAAATGAACTGGTTTATGCAGTGGAACAGAATGGTGTGTGGTGGGATGGTCGGTATAAAAGATAGGATGAAGAAGGCAAATGATGTGAATCAAGATCTGCTCTTTAAATGACGATACCGTACTTGGCATTATAGGCTATAAGGCTATGAGGACATTAATAAAACCAGGTTTGGGTTTGCTGAATTTTACTGAAAACAGCGTCATGTTAAACGGTTTATTGGGGTGTAAACACCATAGTTGCATGAGACCTGAGAGATCAAGGAATCAAGAATGAACATCTAGGTGATATTCTCATCTAAGTCACACCTCTGCTTGTCTCTCACTTTCAGCATCTGCTGATTATCATAGACACAGTTGTCTTGGTTGCATCGGCAGCTGCGGTGGCCTCTGTTATCTCCACAGTCTCTCCCTGTTCATTTGACCTGTGTTATCATTAGTGCTCGCCTCCTCCCCCCATAGTGCTTGCTGACGGCTGCTCCGGGGCAGGGGCCTTATGGGGGCAGGTTGGGATCGGGCTGGAACATCATGTAGCCCAGGAGATGGCTGCACTGTGTTCCTTGGCCTTCATACGCAGCGCAGCTATGCTGGAGGACTTTCGATCTGGATCAACATTGAGATCATAGCCATTGATTCCCCCACCGATCCCAGCGCCCCCAAACAGACTGCCCATATGAGTCTGTCCCATGTGGCTGCTTCCTGGACTTGGTACACCCAGGAAGTCAGAGACGCCTCCAGGACCGTGAGGGTGAGGGGGCATGCAGGAGGGCATAGAGTCACAAGGCACGACACAACCGGGCACCGGAGATGCCCCGCTGCTGCTCCCTATCCATGAAGGGTTCTGGATCTGGAGAAGAAAAGGAGGAGATATTTTCATAATAACTGTTGTTTCAAATGAACACATGAAAAATATTAGTCCCGCCATAGTAATCAGAATCAGAATCAGAATACTTTATTCATCCCGAGGGAATAGTCACCTGCACAGAATTATTTTTGATTTGATTTGATTTTTTTGCCACATCAGCTGCTGTTAATAGTAGAAGCCCTGCAATTCTGATATCTGCCATCAGGTGTATCTGTAATGTGCACACCACTGAGGACTGAACATTTACCTGTGCATAGTTCTCAGGTCGAGTGAGCAACGGCAGCTCGTAAGCTGTGGAGAAGTGCGTGCGGACCTGTTGCATCTGGCCAAAACGCTCTCTCTTCCTCCACTTGGCTCTGCGGTTCTGGAACCACACCTGCGAAGAAAACAGACTATCAGGAAAATACCTCTAACCAAATAGAGACCAAACACTATCAAACAGAAATGTGAATATCCTTCTTAAACGAGGCCATTAAAGCTCCTAAAAAGTACACAGAGTGCTTTAGTTTTTCCCACAGAAAACTGGGCCATCTTCTTGCTAAGAAAGACAAAGTAAAAGACCACATAAAATGAGGACAGTGAAGCAAATAAATTCTCCCGCACATGAAAGTCCGAGACCCGATTTTAAGACTTGACGTGTCTTTAAAGTGCCGTCCACACTGAGCTATTGATGTGAAAATGGTGAGTCTCCCCTGGTGCTGCATGTTTCAGCTCCTCCCTTTGATACACAGACGTCTGCCTCCCTTCAGGCTGCCCGCGTCGACAGATCCACATCTGGGCCTGTAGCCGTGCATAAATCACTCTGAGAAAGGTGTGCTCTCTCCCACATGTCAGCACAGTGGGATCCAGTGGGGAATCCTCTGTATAATCCATGGAACAAATGTTGAACTTTTGACCAGGACATATATATATATATATCACCTCCTACATCGTTCCCTCACTCACCTGGAGACCGCTGGAAGCACTGTGAGAATCATGTTCTTTGATTTCTCCAGTGCCTTCAACACCATTCTTCCCTCGGTTCTAAAGGACAAGCTGGTGAACTCTGGAGTGGACCATCACCTCACTACCTGGATCCTGGACTACCTCACCGACCGACCACAGTATGTGAGGACTCAGGGCTGTGTGTCGGACAGGGTCGTCTGCAGTACGGGGGCCCCACAGGGAACGGTTCTGGCTCCGTTCCTCTTCACCATCTACACTGCAGACTTCTCCCACAATTCCACCCAGTGCTTCCTGCAGAAGTTCTCTGATGACTCTGCAATAGTCGGCCTCATCACTGATGGGGACGACAAGGAGTACAGAGGTCTGACCCAAGACTTTGTGGACTGGTGCCAGCTGAACTACCTCCAGATCAACGCCAGTAAAACCAAGGAACTGGTGGTAGACTTCCGCAGGCACAAGCATTCTCCACTGCAACCACTGAACATCCAAGGTATGGACATTGAGGCTGTGGACAGCTACAGGTACCTTGGTGTTCATCTGAACAATAGACTGGACTGGACTCATAACTCAGACGCCCTCTACAGGAAAGGGCAGAGCAGGCTGTACCTGCTGCGGAGACTCAGGTCGTTTGGAGTGGAGAGCCCACTCCTGAAGAAATTCTATGACTCTGTTGTGGCTTCTGCTATCTTTTATGGCGTGGTCTGCTGGGGCGGCAGCATCTCTGCTGGGGACAGGAAGAGACTGAACAGGGTGATCCGAAGGGCCAGCTCTGTTCTAGGATGCCCTCTGGACCCAGTGGAGGTGGTGAGTGACAGGAGAACGGCGGCTAAGCTGTCATCCCTGATGGACAACATCTCCCACCCCATGCAGCAGACTGTGACAGCACTGAGCAGCTCCTTCAGTGGGAGACTGCGGCACCCACGGTGTGGGACGGAGAGATTTCGCAGGTCTTTCCTCCCCACTGCTGTCAGACTCCATAATAAAGACTTTAACTGATCAAGCACACACATCCATACATATGCAATAATACTAAGTGCAATAATCCTTTCTGTCATCGTTGTATTTTTACTCAGTTGTATATAGTATTTGTATTTGTATTCTATTTTTATCTTATTGTATATTTATTTTATTTTATTCTACTGTATATAGTATTTTATTTTATTCTATTCTGTACAGTTGTGTACTGTATTTATTCTTATTGTATTCTAATTTTTGCCTCATAACTTTTGCACTGTCCACTTCCTGCTGTGACAAAACAAATTTCCCACGTGTGGGACTAATAAAGGTTATCTTATCTTATCTTATCTTATCTTATCTTATCTTATCTTATCTTATCTTATATACTGTATATATGAGCATAGAGTATATGTATGTGTGTATATTCATCATTAGCTTTACTGAGCATTGTTTGTAGCACATGAAATGACTACTGCTCTTCAGATTTGTAGACTTGCTACTTCTCAGAGGGTTGAGCTTTCGGGAACCTACTGACAGACCAAGTGCAGGCTGCTTAGTCCACTTCTCCATGACTGCAAAGTAGAAGATGGCTATGAAGGCTGAAGCCTAAAAGAACTCCCCAAGAACATTTCCCCCCTAAAATCTTAGTGTTAATTGATGTGATGCCTAATACACTGTAGAAATTCATGATGTTCTACATACTGGAAGACAAATCTCATCACTTTTGCTCTTCCAAAGGTTTCTTCCTTATCTAGGGTTACACGATATTGATGAGTGTGGATAAAAATAAGGAAAAATAGATACTAGATATTGATTACACACATACAACTACCTGGTAAAATAATTAATGTTTTAATAAATGAAGAATTCATTTGTTCTAATAACAAACAATGAAAATAATATTCAGTTGCAAACTTAGTACTATTCTGTTTTATGTAGCCCAGTTGTGTGTCCTATTGTTTTGGGAACTAAAATGAAAAGAAGATGATTAGCAAATAAAACAGTACTTTGCAAAAGTACTGTTTTATTTGGCATAGGCATGAACACATTTATTCTTCAACACAACCTGAACTCTCTCAGGCAAACTTGCGTGTAGTTTCTTTAAGCGGTCTGTGGGAATAGTTCTTCAGGCTTCTTGAAGGACATTTAAAGGTCTTTTTTGGGTGTTAGCGGTCTTTTGTTCTATTCTCTGTGAAGATTTTGAGGTCTGGGCTCTGGGGAAGCCATTACATAAGCAGTAGTGTTCTACAGTGTATTTTTTTTCTATCCAGGTATACTTTTACTGCATTGTCAGTATGTTTGTGATCATTGTGATGTTGAAGCTGCTGCCAATGAGATGCTTTCCAGACGATATTGCATCAAAATCTCACTGGGTCCTTGACACCATGGGCTGAAATGCAGCTCCAAGCCATGACAGAGCCTCCATTGTATTGTACAGGAGGCTGCACTACCTCTCTCTTCACTTTCTCCGTACATATCGACAACCAGAAATATAAAATCTACCTTCATCACTCCAGAAGAGCTGTTGTCACTGATTTTCAGTCCAGTTCTTGTGTAATGTGGCATACCTCTGCCTTTTCTCCCTGTTTCTCTACCTTCAGAATGACTTCTTGACAGCCACCCCTCCACTCAGGCAATTTCTGATGTGGTTCCAGTAAAACAGTAGATGGACGGATCTCACATGTCCTGTGTCAGGTATTTGCTGGATTTCCCCCCCTATTTTTTAAGGACCTGACCTTTTGATAGACTTGCCACTTCTTCTGCCATGGTGTGTTATCTTTGGCATTTTTTGTAGATTCAATAAAATAAATATGAACAAATGATGCGCTTTTGTAACAGTTGGCTAGTAAAAAAGTGCCTAAAGATAAAATTTAAAAGTGATTCTTTACTAAGATGCGTTTTACATACAACACTGGTTCCCTTGAGTTCCCTTGAGTCCCCATATCCCTTGAGTTAGATGCTTTTTTTATATTTGAGTGATGCATAAGTCACTGTTAGCTGGGTTAACAAACAAGAAAAAACATTCATCTAAAAATGGTCAGTTAGAAAGATTGGACTGAAAATGAGAGAGAAAAAAGAGCCAATGTCCAAACAAAACCTTAGACCATTTTAAAAACTTCTGAGAAAGTCTGGCGCCTTGGAAGCAAAATATAAGGAAATAAAGGGTAGTCCAAGACTTTTATACAGTACTGTATGTTTCAAAATAGTCAACAGATACAGATTAAACCATACAGATTATCACAGCAACTGCATCTTTCGTTAAACTTTTTTTCTGTAGAATTTTCTCACATCTCCTTGCGAGAGAATAGAAAAAGCAGAGGGGGTTACTGGGAGTCTCCACATGTTTATCTGTATCTATTTGTTGGTTGTTTGAATCTTATCCTCCCTGGAGAGAAGGGGGAAACTTCTTCAAAGAGAAAAGAGAGGGCAGCCTCGGTTTGACACAAGGGTTAGGACTTGGATTGTTGGGCTGATTCCCAGCCCAATCAGCTTGTGGTTTTCACAGTCCCTGACATGCAATTTCCCTTCAGTCATCCCCTTCAAATCCCCACTCTTGTCTCTGGCCATTTCTCTCAGTCAACAATAAAGTTTGGTGGCAGAATTGAGCACTGTCGTACAAATGCATATTTGCAAAATGCTGATTTTCTTATAGTAAGGACTTGACTTTAAACATATGAGATAAGACCACCTATAAGCACCCTAACCTGCAAACTCATCGTCTCATTTTTTTAGATGCATTGACCTCCTAGCAAAGTCAAAGTGAATAACATATCCATATGTCTGTATTTTTGCAAGAAACTGACGTAAAGAAGTCTCGTCTGACTCCGACATTCTTTGGGTCAGCTGGTGAGATTAGAGAACAGCTCACCCTTACTGAGTGGTAAGCTGATATGTGAGGTTGTGACTGAACCCCAATGTCAAGGTGAGGGGTTGGAGCCCTTTGAATTATATCATATGTTTGGAAGTAGGTTTGTGGGTCTATTTTATACTCCTCCTGAGGATTTGGGATCTATTATTGTTTAAGATTTGTCATGCCTTTCCTTTGGTGGCTCTTTGGTTGCACAAGCTCATAATATCACAAGTTTCCAAATATAAGCCCCAACATGAAAACAGCAACATTAAGTTTCATTACAGCCTCAGTTCTACAAAGATATGTTACTAATGTGATTAATGTATTACCAGCTCAAGGACTCAATTTTCCTCCAGATATATGCAATTCTGGCAAAGTTTGAAAGATGGCGTATAAGTTTGTCCATTTACTAACTCGCCACAGGTAAACCACAAGGTCTTTATGATGTCCACGGTACCCTCATTTAGTTTTATAGTAAATGTAACAGTCTATTGATACAACAGTGATTGGTACAAGCCAGGTACATTGTAAACAGTTAATCACAATGTAAACTTACTTATATTCTAAAGCCATTTCAGACTCTTCAAGAATTTTTCAGGGCCCTGCACGAAAAATACGTGTTTCTTTCTCAGCAAACCTAAGTTTTTAATTTTAATTGTGATTTTGACAAATAGAGATGCCTCATTCAGTTTTCATACTGTGCTGGCACCACATGATATGTAGCTAGACTTCCTGGATTTTTATAATATTTAGATACATGCAGGACAAGAGCATCTGCTGGATCAACCATCAGAGTCGTACTGCCCTTCCCTCCGTCTTTGTAAACTAGCCTTAATTTTTGGTTACCTGTATTATGAAAATAGTCACATTTCATTTAAATATTTATAAAACTCTTTGAGGAAATGTTGTCAGAATAGCAACAGAGCCTGATGAATGACCTTCTTGATTCTGGTCTTAGATTGTTATCAAAAATATTTAAAAATCGCATATTTCAAAGCTCTGCTGTCAGTCACCCAGCGCCGTTATTGTACTCCCACTCCTGTGTTGAAGCTCAGGCTCTTCTGTCCCTCGCCACCCCGCCCCCAACTCCGACCCCTCTCTCCATGTCTCTCTCCTCCCTCCGTTTTAAGTCAGTGAGGGGAAGTGGGGATATTGGAAAGTGAGATGGGAGAATGTTCAAACTGGAGCTTGTTTTCATTTCATGTTTAATTTCCTGATGCCTAAGCCCTCGGCTTTCCGCAGCTAACCCCTCTGACCTTTGAGAGGCGTGCAGACAAGAGCAGTGGACCAGGCGTGCACACACATACACACAGAATCACACACATTTGCATACCATGTTATATTCACATTTCAAAGTTGCTCTCCAAAAAATGCAGTATTTTAACCTGGACCCTCTCAAGCACTTACTGGAAGCTTTTTCATAAACAGTTTCTGAGCACATATATTTCCCTTGTCTTGGTTTCTGAGTGTGTAATGTTTCACAGAGAGTTTGCTCTACGTAGCTTTTCCTTTGAACGGCAGTAGGAACAAGACCCCTGCCAAATAGTTTGGCAGAGAGATAATTCGGGGAACATTGTGGAGTCAGATGTGTCCCTTGCTGCTCCATCTCTCATAGTCCCTGACTTATAAATTCATGCAGTTCTTGAGAAACTGGTCACTGCTGTCTTTGTGCAAGCAGTTTTCCAATTAACATAAATTGTCTTAATTGTTTGTCATGATGAACACCAGTGGTTAATAATATATAAAACCCAAAATGATGCTATTTACCAACTACACACACTCATGACTCCTGTTTATTTTATTTTAGCAGACATCTGCAAAGAAGGTGGCTCAGTGGTCTTGGAGCTCAAATAGCTTGGCGGTGATACAGTAATTGCTAAAGACGCTGACAGCGAAATGCAGCTTACAGAGCCATTAAAGAGCTTTATTTATGCTCCAGAGCCAGCAGGCAGAGAGAAAGGAAGAGGGAGAAAGGGAGGGCAGAGTCCACAACTCCAAAAGCAGCTTTGAAGTCCAGCCGTCTCACCTCATCTCTGTCATCTAGGACCACTGCAATTGATAGACTGCCTCAGCAGTCAATCACGTACAGCCTCCTCCTCCTCAATAAAAAGTAGGCCGTATGGTGAAGTTCAAGTCACGAGGCTCTGAGCTAATTGCTTCTAAAGAAAGTAATGGCACCAGAAGTCACAGATTGTGTTATTGGAAAGCTGCAGCCTGATTTTATGAAGACATTCAACATCAAAACTGAGGATGAAACCGTAGGACCTTGACACTAGCAATTTGGCAGAAAACATCTGTATTCTGGATTTCAATTGCTGTTGTTTTGCAGATGAAAAGGATTCTCGATAGCTTTCCGAGCATCGAGTGCCCCTTGGTATTCAACAATTGGATATCCCTGGACTTTGTCTCAATGTACCTTCAGTTGAAATTGTGGGGTTTAGTCTTGATTGCGTGCATATTTAGGGTTTGATTTTAGAAGTATGGGTCAAACCTCACAGTGACTCAACAGAGTCTGCAGTGTGCCTGTCAGATGAAGACGTTAATTATATCCATCTGGGGCATAGATGGGTCTGTGTGAATGCAACATGAATGTACTTATTTTACTGTACCACCACAAGGACCAGGCCCGGTTCTCTGTCCCTGACTATGTCTCGGACTATGTGTGGAAATTGAAACTGGCATCTCAAAGTGTTTTTTATATCCATGCCAAAATAGCTTTGATGGTGTTCCATGTGTTTTCCCTCGTTGCCTCCAGAGCTGTGCAGCGAAGTAGTTTAAACATGGCGGTGTGGGGAGAAACCCTTGGCCTCTGACCCTTTCCAGAGTCTACACCGTGTAAGTGCTAAGAGCAGCGTATTCCCTAAGTCTCCTCCATCCCACTCTGATCTAAAACTGGCAGGCACAAAGACAGATGGAGAACAATAGGCTTTGCTGTCTAATGCTAGGAACAGTCTTTGTAACTCTCAGCCTTCCCTGTCAGTTCCCCCAATGATTATCAGCGTGCAAACAACTGTACTCATGGAAACTGTCTTAACAAGACAGAAGGACACCATCAGCTGCTTCAGCAAGTGCACGGAAATGACATATGTTTGTATTAAAGTCTCAAAGTTCTCCAGTGGACAGACAGTTGTTAATTTCCCACTCGCAATGCAACATTGTCTTTAACACGATCATGCTCATTCCTAAACCATATGTTTTATTACAGTGCCAATAGAATCAAAACACCTAATGTTTGTTTGTTTGTTTTTCCCTGAACCATGACTCTGAGTGGGGTGGGGGTGGGGGGTTATGCATGTGACCCAGTCTGTCTGACATCTCTATGCTGGTGTTGTTCTTACATCATCATAATTATGTTTGTCCAAAAGTGCAACTAACCAATCACACTGTTGTGATGTTGCTTTGGACTGTCGAGGAAAACGAAAAGAAATGATTTTGTTCATATAAAAGTCTCTTCTGGGACAAGCATTACAACTGTTTTTATTAATTAATGTATACAATATAATAAATATATTATCAAGTTGCTAGTGATAGTTTTGGTCAGCTGCAATCTTGATCCTGGATCATCATTTTTGTGATTGATATAGGAACAACAACAACACGGGGATATGTCATAAAGTAGATTAATTGTGTATTACAGTAATTTGTTTCGATGACATAAATAAAATCTGGTGATATTTTGATTAGATGACAGAGATTCATTTTCTCTTATAAATAAAGGACTTCTTAGATTATGTCAATGCAGAAAGGTGCTTTTCAAGCGTAACCCTCTGTTTTGACTTCATCCTCACCTGTACACGGGCCTCTGTCAGGTCTGTCCTGAGTGCCAGCTGCTCACGGGCATATACATCAGGGTAGTGTGTCTTCTGGAAAACCTTCTCCAGCTCCTCCAGCTGGTAGCTGGTGAACGTAGTGCGATTGCGCCTCTTCTTGCCTTTGTTGCTCTCGGCCTCGCTTTTTTCCAGTGGGCTAGAAAGGTCCGACCCCGGGCGCTCGCTCTGCCCCTTCACTCCAGTGTCCTTTAGGTTCAGGTAGCTGCTTTCCATCCCAGGAGGGTCGACGCTCTGGGGCAACTCAGACTCTGTCAGGCTGCTGCTGTCCTTTCCTGTATTTTGGAGATAAGAAAAGTAAAGAAGAGGTCAAAGCGTTTATTTTTAACAGTTTGTTCTTTTAAAGGGGCACCACACAAATTTTATACGTTCTTTTTTAGTTCAAAATGCTCTCAAGCACTAAATCGCTCAAGTACTCCTTCTGTGGCTTCCTGTTACTGCTCAAAACTTTAATGTGGAATTTAAAATGTGAAAATACAAGCGTTTGGGTGAAGCATTAAAAGATGAAGGTAATACTTTATAACTATACCCACAACTAAAGGTGTAATTCCCCTGTAATTAAATGGAATCTCAGTGTATTTTTATTTAAACTACAGTGTCATTATATTTATATATAAATACTTAAAGGTAGGTACCTTGCCTTTTAATTACAAGAGAAGGACAATTAAATAATACAAAATTATGAACCATGATGCTCACCATCATTAGGACTTTTAAATAACAATGTAGAAATATAAAGATATAAAAAGACAAGATTAAGTAACTCCATAATGCAACCCAAAAAGTGCAACGTTTTAACGATATTTACGTAGTTCTTAAAATTACTCACACACGACTTAAATTTACTGACAGTATAATTATTTCTTTTTTCCTGTAAAAACCTAACTTGTTACCCCCTTTCTTTCTAGAGTACCAACCTTTAAGTATTTGTATGTAAATATAATTGCCTTGTAAGTTTAAATGAAATGTGCTGAAATTCCATTTGATTAAATATCAATTACACCCTTGGTCGCTGTTCGTATTATAAGGTGTTAACAACTTAGAAAACATTCTCAAAATTGACTAAAGTGTGGCTTTACTGTGAAATCAGTTCATTTGTGTAATAATAAACAGACAGTTATCTTTCTGACCATCTCACAGATGAATAAAAACCGCCATGTGTTCTCAGTAATAGTCCCACGTTTACAGTTAGAACATTCATTAGAGCAACGTGTCTTTAAAATGTGGCTGAATGATCACATTCAAGCCACCAAGAGTGTCTGCTCATCGTCACATTACAGCATCCCCGCCAAATGACATTTACTTTAAGCACACATCATCTCTGTGATGTTTTATTTTAAGGTTCAAAGGCCTCGTCTGTGTGCAGCAGGAAAGAAAGTTTGAAAGATATGTCACGACGCATTGGTGTGACCTGCGACACAACCCTCGAGCCCTTCTCCCCTCACATCTCTCAATCACGCCACCTGAAATCCGAGCCACACAAAATCCTGTGCGTCTCGGGCCGTGTGTATGGCGGGCCTTGTGTATGGGGGCAACCACGCTTACCCCACGGCCTTCCCCCTGAGATGTAAACAACATTGTGTTTGTCACCTTCAATTTTCAGTGCATCCATTTTGTTACAGACCTTGCTCTGTTCCTGTCAGCACATGCTGGCTTTTTGTTTCCTTTTAAGAGATGAAGAAAGCTGTCCCTTCTCCTTCAATAAACAAACAGCCGTGTGAATAAATAAGCAGAAGGGCTCTGGTTGCAGGCCAGTGAGAACAGTGTGCTCGGTCAGCCTCTGTTTGCCTTTCCTGCAAATGGGCATGGAGAGTGCCCTGTCCTAACTGTATTGGTCTGAAACCAGCGCATAATGGTCTCCTCCATATAAACAGACTTGTGAGTGTTGTGCAACACCACCATTACTTTAATCCAACAGAATTTTTCTCAGAGTTAGGAAGTGCCAAATGATTGAAAGTTATGGGCTTGTATGCATGCATTTGCTTTTGTTACGTTGCATTTTTCTTCTGAGTAACGTCAGTAATCGCTGTGTGTCATTCTTAGAAAGTTACCTCACTGAAAGAGTTGACACCTTTTGACACACAGTGAGTCACAGAGTCTTGTTTTTTAGTGGTTAACAAGATGACTGAATAGTTTTAGGGTGATGAAGTTAGGCGGTGGTTGTCTGCAACAAGCATGTTTGTTTTCATGGATTAGTACGCTTTGGGCTTGTGTGTCCCACAATGAGATGTCAATAGTCATCCCCTCAGAACTGCTGCAGCCCTTCCCTGCTTTCTGGCTCAGACCTACATGGGCTGAAACACTAATGGAACAACACAGCGTTGCCCAACTGGAGTTCATGTCCTCATACAGCAGTGGCCTACCTGTCAGATCTTTTTACAGTCTCCATGCAGGCAGATATTCTGACATCACCAACCCCTGAGCTGGCCTCGTATCCTCGAGCTACGTACAGTCATTTTATTCTGCCTCTGGGCAGGAGCATGGCTCTAGTGTTAGTAAAGTAAGACAGGTCAACTCCAGGTTCCTGTCTGGCATTTGCATCTGTGAGAGAAAATCCAGTTATGCCCCTGAGCAAGGGGCACATATCCTGTGAGACTGCAGCTGCACACAGATGAGGAGATGGGAAAAGGGTAGGATGGAGTGTGGGAGGTACTCCAATTTGTCAGTGCAATTAAAAAAATGATTTAACATTTTGTTAAATACACATATTTCTTTTCTTATCCAGACATTGGATCCACTGATCAATGCCAATCCCATAACCGTAACTAAATGTGAGGCTACCGTGAGCAGCCTGCTAAAGGCATAAGGACTGGAAAGATGAGGTAAATTGCTTGCCTGTCACTAAAAAATTCCACCAGGAAGTAACATATATATAACATATAGTCATGTAAAAGAGGAAAACTAAGTACACCCCATGATTCAGTAGCTTGTAGAACCACCTTCACCCGCAATAACTTGAAATAATTGTGTTCTGTATGACTTTACCAAATGTCTCACATCATTGTGGAGGAATCTTGGCCCACTCTTCTTTATAAGGTTGCTTCATTTTACTGAGGTTTGCTGGCCTTGAGGTTTGTAGCAAGAACTTAAGGTCTCTTTGGTTTCTGGAGCATTTCAATTACGTTGAGGTCGGGCTTATACTGGGCCATTGTAACACCTTTATTCTTTTCTTTTTCACTCATTTTGCTTTAGATCTGCTGCTGTGCTTAGGATCATTGTCTGTTTGCATACCCCAGTTTTGCCCAACTTATAGCTTTTGGACAGATGGTCTCACATTTGACTCTAGAATACTTTTGTATACAAAGGAGTTCACTGGTCGACTCAGTGATCCTAGGTGCCCAGGTCCTGTAGCTGCCAAACAAGCCCAAATCATCAACCCCCCACCACCATGCTTGACAATTGGTATGAGGTGTTTGTGTGGATCTGCTGCATTTTCTTTTCACCAAACGTGGCACTGTGCATTATAGCCAGACATCTCCACTTTGGCCTCCTCTGCTTAAAGGTCACTAAGTTCTCGTGGTTTGTTTAGATACAACTGTGCAAACCTAAGCCGTACTGCCATTTTTTAAATTTTTCTTTTAGAGAGAAGAGTAACTTTCCAAACAAGCCATACTTATTCTGTCTTTTTCTAATTGTACTGCCTTGAACTTTAACATCTAACATGCTCAGTGAGGACTGTAGAGTTTGAAATGTCGCTCTTGTCTCTGACCTTGGAGTGGATTTTCTGGGACAGTAATGATAACATTGTGTTAACACACATCTGAATGCTCCAAACCAGCAAAGTGCTAAAACTTCTACTTTTAGAGAGGTGGTCACATTTGCTAATGATCAATTATTCAAATGCATTTGATTAGCAGTGCCTGGCTCCTACTTACCCTCTTAATTCCCATGGAAGCAGTAAGGGTGAACTTAATTTCTGGTAAAAACTTTGTCATTTTCAGTTCTTTGTGCATAGATCCAAAAAACATGCCCTTTAACAGAAACATTGTAGGGTATGACAATCAAAGAATCCTTAATAGAAATATATAGGGGAATTTGCCAAAGATACTACCAAAGAGGGGCTTTGTCCTGCCCTTGCATCCAAAGAGCCATCCTGAGCTACGTGCTTTATATCAGCTGAACCCAGAAACATATATTTCAATCCAGTTTTATTGCACTGATGCACACACACATTTAACTTTCATGACCCTTTCAGTTGTGTGGTGGCATGCTGTGTCTCATATCCCATTTTCAGCACTCTGATGGGATAACCGAGTGACAGTGATTGTGTCAGCACTCAGGACTGGGTTGTAAATTCATCCATAATGTGGTAAAACTTTGCTCAAGCGTGGTGGAAGTATAACGTTAAAGGGGAACATTTTTTTGAGGCAAAGTCACTCATCTAAACAGATTTCATCAGATCTGAGTGGTGTGTTTTTATGCCCCTTACACTGTTTAAACTGTGGTTATGAGTCTCTCTCCATTCATTTAGGTTGGGATTTGATGTTGTTATACTGCAGTATATTGCACTGGAAATCCCATAAAGCAGTATTGACTATTTGCAATCATTTGCCTCAAGATTCCTTAACTTTGTTTGTTGTTCTTTCGTTGTTCTTTGGCGATTTTGCAGGAGAAATTGAGACTGTTGCGAGTCAGTTTTGATCACCTGGCTGTATTTTGCTCTTCCTGAAATCTATTTATAGATGTATTTTGGGCTTAACTAGTTACTAGTCTACAGTTAGTTAACTGGCTACAGCATACATCCCTATAAGTGTTAATAACTGTCTCATCCATCAGATCCAAGAAGAGACTTAATCAGGGATTTTCCCACGCTGAACTCTCCCTTTAAGTCTCTGAGCTTAACCCAGTCTTTTACCACCATATTTTACACTGGAATCTGCAATAATCAACATCTTTTGTCTGTCTAGTATGCCAAACTCATCCCTTTTCTCTCTGTCACGCTAACCACACAGAATCCTTTCCCACAAGCATCTTTCAGTTTTCCCGCATGCTGAGCTGTCTCTTCTGCACGCTGCTCCGGAGAACACAGCCATCACACACTGCTTTCTTTTGGGAGCCAAGATTCCACTGCGCTGGCTCCGAATTTTTTTGGCATTCACAGGAATGTGTTTTTGACAGTTGTTCTAGTTTGAGCATTCAGCAACGTATATGTGAACGCACCATCTGCGCAATGTGCCAGTTTCTCTGTGACAAGCTGCAGACCTCTTCATTTAGCCGAGGTCAGATGTTTACTAGGGTCAGCAATTTAATCACTGCTGAAAACAGAGAGAAAACATCAAAGTGTAATTTAACTGGTTGTAAAGCAACAGGGCACCCTCTCGGTTTTTATGGAACGGGACAGGGAGGGTCAAGTGAAGCCAAATAAAAGAAACACTATAAATTAGTAACCTGGGGAAGGGTTAATGACCAAACACTAAATAGGGAAGGGAATGCTTTTAAACAAAGTGCTCTGAAATGTTCTCTCAAAGCATTCGGAGCTGACAGCAGCACTCCACCAAATAAAGTCAAATATTCCTTCAGGTTTGGTTGTCAACAGGTGACTATTAATTTACAGTTAATGTCGGCTCGCAGACATGCTTCGGCCCGGATTATTTTTTTTCTGCACCGCGCTCTAAGACCTGATGTTGACTGTTGTTTCCTCAGTGGAAGGGAGGCTCCCAGATGTTCCTGAGGAGAGATCGATGCCAGCGGCTCATGCAAGAATGCAGATTCCCTGGGAAACAGAAAAAGTCTTTCTGTTAAACCTCACTGCTGTCATATTACCTTGGGCTGGGTCGCTCACTGTCTCATATCAAAATGCGCAAAAAATAGTTGTGGGGTTAAGGTCGTTTGAGGGGAAACTAGTGGAAGAAGAACACAAGTGTCTTTCTTAAACGTGGAGAATCTTGAGAAAAACATTCACGTGTTTGAACTGTATATAAACTGCATATTAAGCATTAAGATAAATAACATTTGCCACTCTTGGCAAATGTTATTTATTGGCAATGTAATGTGGCAATGCTGCAACATTACAATTAGGTTGATCATTACAAAATCCCTCTCTTCTAGTAGATCACAGTGGCAAGCAAATTCTTGCCATTCCCATGTCTCTTTTTGATCACACTACAGTCCTGCGCGGCCATATGTTCGCATTGTTCAACAACCCTGCAGAGGTTAGATTAGAGTCAGATTTAACTGATGAAAGTAGTAAAGGTGAAGCCACAGAGCCAGACTCAGCACAACAGGCCCCACAGTGTGTGCCAGCTGGCCCGAGTCAGTCGCTTTATTTTTGGTATGTGTGTTACCTTCGCCTGCAAGAGGGATGACTGAATGTTTAAGCATAAAAGCAGCAAAACACAGCAGAAAGAGTGAATGCAGGAACAGATACAAGCAGGAACTTGACATTGAGAAAAACAACACCCCACAGTACAAGATCTCGGGTTGCCAAAGCTATATGGATGTATATTTCTTTTCATGGCGGGCCAGTTGCTGCTCCTTTGCGTCCCGAGTCACACATTTATATGAGCCACTGCTTCCAAGCATTCACTCATTACGTATTCGAATTTATTCTGGTTCGCAGAAGCATGCTGGTACGATCACAGGTGTCACTCTGGCGCTCGCGTTTTTGCTAAAATCAACACAATGTGTTAGTCATCAGCACATGTGTATCCTGTGACATCACTTCCCCAAGCCTTTTAATGCGTACTTAGAATACTGTATTTTGACAGGACGCTTTTAAAGAGCTGCCAGGACTTTTTGAGCTTGTGTTTTGGTTTTCATATGCTGAGAAAATGTTTTACATATCACAGGATGCTCAATGTCCCACTGAGGAGGAGGAGGGGTTGTTTAAAAGTAACAAAGATTGACAATTGTTGTACTTTCGGAGTGTATAATTTGCTTTGGTTATTTTGTGAAGAGGCGAAAAGGATATGAGCCTTTAGCCCGAGTTGTACTAGTATTACCACAATACTAGTGTCTCTCTGATTGCCACCTTTAAGCCTTACTTTCATTTTATAAATACTGAGTGAGAATACTCTAATGATTGCTTTATGTTCATGAAACAATATGATCTCCTCTCTGAAGCGAGCAGCCCCTATCAAAGGCAAAAAACTGAAATTAATTAAAATTAAACAGTGAGTTCAATAAAGTGCTGTGCACGTAAACAGTCGTTCCCACACATGTGCCGCTTTCCTGGAAACCCTCTCATTTCTCTCGAGTCTCTCAAATCATTACCCAATCTCCATGTCTGTTTCTGACTCCTTGCTTATTTGTACAAGGTATTGTTGAGACAGGGTTATGTAAACCAGTCCCACTTTGTCATCTTGGGGACTCTCTGTAGCTTCGGAGATCTGATGTTTGGGGAGTATGAATAATAACTATAGGATCCAGTAATGCACATCTGCCTTGCATTAATGCGGCCCTCTCCTGCGGCGCTGACCTGCATTCCTCAGCTCTCGATCAGCTCCAGGGATTTTTATTTCATTCATCGCCATGTGAGCAGGTAGTCGGCTCCATCCCTGTCTTCACTGCAGGACAGTCTACCTGATTAACGTAGGCTTAGAATGAACAGTCCCACCGATCGGAGCCACTACTGTGCACGGCTGCATGTTGATTCATGCTTGCTGAGTCAGGGTTGTTTTCTGCTTTTTCTACACACGTGGTTTATGAGACAACGTTGTATTATTAATAAACAAGATTTAAGAGTATATCCACACCACCTGAACCTGGATGTTATTTTTTAATAAAGTAAAATAAAAATAAAAAAAAGCTTGAAATATTTTGATTAATATTTAAATTGGATTTTAAAATATTTCTTAGATTTCTATAACTTTACAATTTTCTCAGATGAATTGTACTGAGCTGCACTGAAATCATGTGAATGTAAAGGTGTTTCAGGGGTTTTGGATCTCCTAAATCAAAGGTGTAAATTTAAAAGAAGAAATGTGGATATTATGGAGCAGTTATTAAATACATTCCACGATAATATAAAATTCCAGTTCTTTGCACTTTATGTATATTTAAAAAATGGCAGTTTTAATACATATCTAAAAGAGATGGCCTAGCTGGTTGCCTCTCTTTTGGGTGTTTTGATGTATGAAAACAATTTCATGTAAAATCTTCAGAATGACATAGAGATTTGCCATAAACAGCTTTAGAGCCGTAGCTGAAGTTACCACATTCAAAATTCCCTTTGGGGACAAGACAGTTTTGTCATCATGATGGAGATAAAGCATCAGTATTGAGCAATATATCTCCCATTGAGGACCACACATAACAGCACAACCCTGTTGACGCCTGAGGCTTTGGCAAGTCCCCAAAGTATCCTCCCCAGAGCCACGATGCCTTCATCTGGCTGCAACATTTTCAATATTAACATTGCACAGCTCTCCTCAAGGGAGGCAATGTTGCATTTAATGATGGTGTTTAAATGATTCTGTCAATGCACTTGCCAAGTCGATTTAGTTCAGTGCAGGGGTGCTGAAAATGTTGGAGGCAGAAAAGGTGACAGTTCAGACTAAAGTGAAGAGTGACACCATTTTTTTTTTCTCAGAACAAAAAAGAACACTTTGCACTTTGTGGCTGTGTGATGGTGGTTATACAAAAATGTATACTGCCGGTCTCCTCCTCGCAGATCACGCAGAGCAGAATTAGACCAAAGCACTTTTATTCATTATGTGTAATGAGCAGTTTTTAGATCTCAAATTTTGGAACTTTTCTGAACTTCAGTGAGAACTGCATTAGATGCATTTAGGATGGATTGCTGCAAAGGACTCGATTCACTTAGTTTTAGCTGTGATCCCAACAGATGTTTTCGTCTATATCACTGTGGTAAACATCTGGAATTGACGCCAACCGGTCTGCCTCAGTGTTCACCAAAATCTGATTTTTGATGTAGAATATTATAGAGATATGACATAAAAATATTTAAGATTACTGTCTGTTACTTTTTTCACCCTATTGCCCTTTTGACATTTTGTTACTCGGAATAATTTGAATCGGATTCATCGGCTTAATAAAGTTGTCTGTTTTGATTTTAATAAAAGCAGAACCTTTTCTTTTGCCGACCTTAAGCGTGGCTCCAGAATTGTCGATTGTCGCAAAACTGTAAAGCTTTCATTATAAACGCTATTTAAATGCATTTGGTACGAAGTTGACTACACGGACAATTAAGGGACATAAACTAAGCATTGCTTTTGGCTTATAAACCTCCATCAAATGGATTAATTAATATTAACAAAGACACCTGAAAAAAGAAGAATTTGCCCTTTTGTGTTTACTCTCACAGAATAAGCAGGACTTGCTGGAAAGAAAATTATAGGCCCATTTCCTGCACATCCAAAAAATTCTCCAAAAATTAGGCCTTATGTTTCATAGGCTGTAAGGCTGAGGGTTCCGCGTAACGCAGACAGGTCTCAAAGTGCCCCAAATAATAATAATAACAGCAATATTCCACGAGTTGAGTTTATTTGTCAGCGATCAAGATAATTTATTGTTGACGATAACATGCTGCAGTTGTAGTTGAGTGAGAATAGTCACAGCGGTGCTGCGGGCTCGCCAGTCCAGCGATGCAGTGACAGACACAGGAAACAAAATTCTGCGTTAGTGCTTTTATTTTGTAGCGTCAGTGCGCAAAAAACGGACAAAAAGTCGATTTAAAGGCACAAAAATACCAAACTGCCTTTGGTCAAAGCGCCTCATTAAATCAAAATAAAACCCAGAGGTTTGATGCATTAATTATAAGTCACCTTGCAGATGTACAAGTACCTAAAATCCTTTAATCTCACTAGACTTGTAAAAAAAAAAAAATCAGCCTACTTCTAATATTTACTTTTTCTGCAATTATCCGGATTTAAGGGCTTTAATGTGAAGGTTATATTCCTGAGTCAGAACCAGTTATGCTCAAAGAAAATAGGTCTGTTTTTCAAAATGTGTTTTCTTTTCATACCTCGGCTTCTCCAGTCAGGCTGATGGGTTCAACAAACGAACTTATGGCACACTAATGCGCACACTTTCTCCTCCTCTCTGCTCTACTTTGACAGCTTATTTTCACACCGTGTGTTAGACAATACTATAAATTGCACTTATTGCTTGCAAATGTCCGGTCCTGCCTCGCATTTCCGTTAAATTTCTGGCCAACACATATATTCCCTGCAGAAATCGCACTTTGTCTTGTGCGCACTCACCATAGCAGGAGATGAGCGTCCCGTTGTGTGTGCTGTCCGGGTGCAGCTTGCTGCCTTCCGGGGGAGTTTTGCAGGTCGGTCGCTGCATGAAGAGCTGGTATTTGTTGAAGGTGCCCTCCTCAGCGCCATCCAGTGACTGGCAGTCCGGCTGGAAAGGACTCCTGGACTTCTCTCCGTAAGCCTGCCCTTTACCCGGAATGAACGTGGGACTGTATTTTGTTTCAGTGGTTGGGAAAGTCCTGAAAGGGTTCGCTTGGTGATCTCTACTTTGCGCAGTAGATGTACTATAATATGAATCCATCGATGTCATATCGCAGTATGAGACGCACGTATCTGCGTTCATACCTAAAAAGATATATTTTTAAAAAAATCCACACGGTTCTTGTTTCCCTCCCCTTCTACAGACAGCAGATATTCTCCCAAATTTCTCTCGCACTGACAGGCTCACACTGCCGCGCTCATGCACACACACTCTCACACTGGCGCATCTGGGACTGGTTAAAAAATGAATCAGATGTTTTCCAGAGACTGCAGACTGAACAAATGCTAAAAGCCCCCTGAAGGTTTGTCGGGGTAAAGAGAAATGCCTTCCTCAAGCTGATGCCGCCTCAGTAGCCTACAGTGGATCAGACACACGCACACGCAGCACTCCGACCTTCAGGCTCGACGCACGTCTGAAGTAGGGCCCACACCGAGCTTCAACCTCCGCTATTATGCAGCCAGTAGAAATGGGAGGTCAAGCTCAGAAGGGGGACAGTTTTTTTTGTAAACACGCGGGAGATACAACACATGACATTAATGCAATTAGGGGATGAATATGACCGCTTTGATTCCCGTTGTTGCATGGCGTAGGACCTTAACCTCCTACTTAGAGAAAAAAAATTATATGTTTTTATTAACCTTTAAAGGACTCTTCCCTTCCTTTCCGGGGAAGCCAGATGCTTATTAAATGACATTTGTGGAAACATTTGTGTTCCAAATATGTGGGGGAAAAGAGAGAAAACAGCACAAGTGTAAATGGATCAAGCCGGAAATTCGAGCAGCAACAGCTCCTAAATTCAGTCGTCGTTAGACTTCAGTGTTGCATAAATGTTTTGTTTGTGTTTATGTTGTGGAGGCCCGCACGAAGCGCATTATCAGGGGGGGTCCGTTACTGCGCACACGTCCATTCACAGTGAAGGAGAATCAGAGCATCATTAAGCAGCTTTGCCATTTGAAAATGAGCACTTGTAAATATCGAATTGGCCTAATTATGAATCGTTAAGCCCATCATGCTCGCTGAAATAGGTTACTTGGCTTCGTGCGCAAAGATCTGGTACAACGAAGCCGCGCCGGCAATTTGCCTTTTCTAGACTATAAAACGCTGGAATGAAGCGGTTAAGGAAACAAGATGGGCCTTTATGTCTGTCGGTAGTCAAATTGGTTAAGCTGGCTCCAATCACGTCCTTAATTTTAGGATATTGTCAAGATTACCTAAGAGTTTGAGAGACAGCGAAAATGAGAAAAATAAATCCCAAATCTTTTACAATCTGGCGCAACCGAGCGTGTCTGATTCGCATTAATATCACATGGTGACATGGTAGTATACGGCAATAGTCCCTTAATATTTGGCCAAACATTATTATTATTATTATTATTATTATTATTATTATTATTATTATTATTATTATTATTATTATTTGTTTCTGCATTTATTTTTATTAATCTAAATTCTCGAGTCCTCTTCTCTTTCTTTCTTTCAGGTTTAATTAATTTTATAACTTTTATTTGTGGCTCTTGTTTAGCAACATGATGCAGTATACTCAGCCAGCAGGAGGATTGAATTTCTTAAAACATAAAATAAAAAGAGACACCAATAAGCGAATTAGCTCTATTTTTAAGCTGTTAGCGGTTTGTTTTTGTTGCTTTTTTGCCCGAAGCAGTAATCTTTTAGTATGCATTATGTTTCTTTCTCTGAGGAGGTCCCTTTGTTCACATTTTAAATGTGTTCACTTGTAAAATAAGAAAAGAGCCAAATGACCGGTTGAGGCCCGGTGCACGTGCAGTTTGTCGGCGATGTCCTGTCCACCGCCGGCATCTCTCCGGCTGTGCAGATATTCCTTAACGAGGCTTTTGACTGTTTTGTTAGTAAAAGTCTCCCGCAAAGAGACATTTCAGATATAATGAGTATGACTCTGGCTGCACACCACACCGACCCCAACTTTTCTTTAGTCATTTTCTTTTCTTTTTTATTTTGAGCCTGTGTTGCGGCTGGTAATGTGAGGGGCGATTAAACCTGTTCGGCTTTTATACTTCAGATCCCTGCAGTTTATTTCAGCTGTTTTATGTCTTCGTGTCTCGACGAGAGCACGAAGCACACGAATATAAACAAGCAGCAGAAAGCTTGGCTCCCACAGAATGATCAGTGTTTGTTTACGTTATCAACATTATGATGTGAGACAGAAGACAAGACAAACATACGGGTTTTTAATGCAGTCTGTAATTATTCATTTCGCACTGTTTTCTAATGATAAGAGAGATAAATAATTTTTAGATATTTTTTATGCGCTAAAACCGAAAGTCCCTGTTGCCTTTGAAAAACCCTTTTCTGTTATTTGGATTTTTGAGTATTAAAGTTAGCACATTTTATAATTTTACCAGGCTTTTCTTTGCAAATAAAGAGGTTTGTTTTGAGAGTGTTTAGCTGGTGTATGTCCAGGATTTTAAAAAAGAGAGAATTTCTACATGCATGATTATACCTCATTTATAGGAAATCAATATAAGTGGTATGACTTGGAGTTGTTTTGCTGTGCATTTGTATTTCTATATTTTTTTTATTATTATTTTCAGAGTAAGATCCCACAAAAAAAGAAAAGAAAATACAATTTTTTTAAGGTAATCGTGTCACAATTAAGGAACAAGAAGTTAACGGTTGTCACACAGCTCTCCAAACCGGAATAACAGAGTTTCCCTTTACTACAGTGTATATGCAAGCCATAATACAAACCATTCTACTGCTACAGGCTAAAGCCTCAGCTGTCACAGATATACATCACCAATGCATGGCATTCTCCGTGAAAGGTTCACTTAACGGTGACCTGCCTGTTTAATTTCCAGCAGGTATTCACCACTGAGCGGCCGGGCTCTGCACTGATGCAGCAGCTCTCTGCCTCTGGGGTTTGTGTTGGCACAGGCCTCGTGTGCATCAGCAGCAGAATCCTCCGGCTATCAGTTTCTTGTATGAGAGGTGTGGCGAAGCGGTAATGGGCTGGAGAGAGGGCTTTAGGTTAGATTACTTAGTCCCAGCGTTGCCATGCTCTGTTTGAAAGTGGGAAAGCTATAGACATGAGGGACAGGAAATATACACCCCGCAGAGAGTTTCTATGCTTGCTGGGAATATATATATATGAAACTATTGGAATGATGACTGTGATTTTAATGTTGTCATGCAGATGGATCACTGGTTCATTTAGCAGATACATGTCATAGCATGTCGTAGTTTCCTGTGATGTCCAGTTACCTTATAGAAAGTAATGTTGGAAATTCATAAACCGGCTGAGACTCCTCAGACGAGCCTGTCACATCACAGCTTCAGATCAAATCTCCCTCTGCCTTTGTGACACAGTCTAATTTAGGGATGACATTGCTGTATGGAGTACCAGCATTCACCCCTGCTACAGCACAGTACTTTTGGCTATATTGAAATTCTCTACCCCTCAATGTTTTTGCTTATTGTTATTTCATTCACATGTTGGTGCTTAAAAACTTGCAGCATTAGTGCAGGAACACTGTTTTCTGTGACTGAGAAAGATAGATTTGTTTTTTGACACGAGAACTGGTGTGTAAATTAATCACTCTCCACACAGACTAAATATAATTTCATTTCAAGTAGGAAACATCTTGTGTCCAGAAGTTACTGTAAATTTTCTGTGTTTTTCAGTAAAGGAGAAGCAGTGTGTGCATGTGTGTGTGTGTGACTTTTTCCAACTTTAAACTTGGAAATCAAACTTTGTTTTTCTGTGGAAAAACAATACCAGACACAAATTCCTGCAGTATTCACAGCAGCGTAATTTTCTTAATAATGTCCAGAAGGGGCCTGCTTTTGAAGAATTCAGCACACAAGACGGTCACTACTGTAACTGCTTGTTGAATTTCTTCTGTCCGAACACGTTGCCATTGTTGTTTGAGTAACCTTATACAGTAGCAAAAGCAACAAGATAATGGACCTCACTGACGTTTCCACGAAAACGCCCTCCTAAACCTGCTGTCATTCTGTAAACATCACTCTGCTCACAGTTGTTGCCCCATAATTATATGCAGTGCCCAGCTTTCACCTGCTGTCCCCTGCTTAGATATATACAGGCAGAGTATTAATAGAAATGGGTCTCTGCATGTCTGACAAATAGCACACACCACGCCCTTTGTATATGTGTGTGAGAGTAAAAGGGACAGCAGATTTTTATGTGTAGCTTTAAATTGGTTTCACATGAGCTGGCCACACACTGCATCAGCAGATTCTCTGATCAAATTAAGCAGAGATGAGGGGGAAGAAAAAAGAGGCAGCGGTTGTACTGATGTGTAATTCAATAAACAGGACCAAGTAGGGGCAGACAGAGTGAACGTTGTGCTGCCTTCATCACTCAGCTCTATATCTGGTTCAGCCATGGATGGAGACACAGAGTAGCAAACGTCCGTTCACCATTGCTGTCGTAGTCAACAGAAAATATAGATACACGTCTAAGGAAATAATATATATCCTCTTTGCAATCTGTATCCTAACAGATCTGTCACATTACAGTTAATTCATTAGTCAGGATTTATTTTTACTGCCTCAGTTTTGAAATCTTCAATTAGCTGAATGTAAGCAAAGGTTTGAGGATTTTATTATGAGTTTTTATTCATGCATTATAGCTCAAATTATTAAACAAAATTTATTAATCAATGATTTTTTTAAAAATGGTGTTAAGGTTTACTGTTAGGTTTAATTAATGTGATCTCAAAAGTTTTTCACTTTGATTGTTGTACAAATGATGCACATTTTTAATAATGTTGAATAACTGCTGACAACAAATTAATCACATTATTATCTTGTCAAGAAAAAGACCCAAACATTCACCAGCTCCAATGTCATGATTCTGTTCTCAAGTTAACACATATCTTGGGTTAATTATAATTTTATTTAAAAGAATTGAAAAAAAGATAAAATGTCAGATATTCAGTCTTTCAAGTGGCATAAATGATGCTGCTGTCTGTTTTAAAAAATATATATTTTCAACATAATATTTATGTTAGTATTTTGGGGATATGGACTTCCTTTTAGACAAAACAATTTTAAGGTGTCATGTTGTGGTCTGAGAAATTATAAAGATCATTTATTTCTCCATTTTCTAAAAAATAAAATAATCTGTGGATGAATTTAGGAAATAATAAATCCATCAATCGTTTGCTGGACTACCACTGCTGTTTTTTCCATAACCACATTTACATCTGCATCCATTAACAGTATTATATGAATGTACAAATTAGTCCTTGTGCATTTAGATGCAAAAAAGCTAAAAGGATAAAATGTCTAAACTTACGAAACAAGTGTTTAGACCCTTACTGCAAATATCAACCATTCAACCTGAAACAGAATATGTGTACTGTAATAATGAGCCGAGTGTTGTCATTGTGTTCAAAGGTAATTGGACACATATACATTCGGTCCAGCAATGTCAAAATATTTAATATTTTATTCAGCGAAAGCCTGCAGCCAAGTTCAGCTCTCACTTATGAAGGCCTTTTTTTTGCCGTTAGTCTGGTTTTCATCGGGTGACTGAGTTGGCCCATGAAGGATATTCCATCTCTTCACCATGAAAAGCTGTTTTGTTGTGTTTTTGCCAAACAATTTGCTAAATGATGAAATGTCTGGTGAATTTGGCTGAATTGGAGCACAAAGAATACTTTTGTTTCTCCCGCTGCTTTATCAGACTATATCTTGTCTTTCTTTTTTCCTTTCTTTGAGGTCTACCAGTGCTGTGCACCATTCAATAAACCTTCTGAGGTTCATTAAGCCTCATGTGCATCTGCATCTTGAGAGCCTTACTGATCACAAAGAGGTTTTTCTTCATCATGGAAATTATTGTTCTGTTTATCCAACAGACTTGTGCTTCTTTGTCCACCAGGTTTGCAACTTTTTGACCACCTCTGATTTTATTTATTTTAAGCCACATTATTATTTTCTTCACTCACATGGCCACATCTGTGCTTCTTATTAATTCTCTTCAACTTAAACTCCAAGTTTCAGGTAGTTGTTTTGTGCATTAATAAACTAGCATTATTAACATTATGTCAATTTTTTTTCTAGCCCAAGTTTCACTGCACTTTGTATTAAAAGGACTGTATACACACACAGATAACCTAAATTGCTCTCACTGAGGTTTAGCACTTTAAAGAAGACCGATTAAACCTTTCCTTGAGACATGCTGTCAGAGAGGATGCTCACGTTAGACTAAAAGTTCAGTATATGTGTACATAATCTTTCACACTTAAGACCACTCTCAATCCTGATTTTCAGATTGTTTTTGTTACCCCAGTCTCTGTATGGTGTCACTCAAAGCAGACATCATTAATAGTGTAATGGCCACCACCTTTCAAACCTTCTGTTTGTGAGAAGTAGCCAATCAGAAGAAAGGTGGCTTGAACTGGGGATTGATAGCTTATAACTGATTGGCCGCACCAAGGATCAGCATACATCTATTATAATTATGAATAATGCAAAGCTACTGTAGTGGTGTACAAGAAAAAAAATATGGAGATGGAAATTATTATATATAAGGTCTTTTTTAATATGACATTCTGTCAACATTTGTA
This sequence comes from Diplotaxodon limnothrissa, assembly GCF_057381915.1. Classification (NCBI taxonomy): domain Eukaryota; kingdom Metazoa; phylum Chordata; class Actinopteri; order Cichliformes; family Cichlidae; genus Diplotaxodon; species Diplotaxodon limnothrissa. Next base: position 16,157,345 of record NC_140602.1, on the reverse strand, counting down.
GTCTTAAAGAAAAAATAATAATTTTAAGTAAAACATAATGACCTTGGAGAAATGCCCATTATAAAAGGGTTGTGCTAACAGAACAAACACTTAAGATCTGGAAACTTGAATGTGCAATATATTTATTCATAGGGGTGCCTTAATGAAAAACTGAAGCAGTTTCAGTTCAGGTATATACATCTGAAAGATTTCAGAGCATGACTTTGAATAATTGTGGATGCCACGGCACTAAAGAAACTGCCTTAAACACTGAGGGAAAGGTGAAGAAGAAACCTCTCTGCGCTTGTGTTGAATGTCATTATATCAAGCACTAGTTGACGACAGCTAGCGGGCATCTTTAGTTTTAGTTGAGTTTGCAGTAGATCACATGTTAATGATAATGAGTCTCTGTGATAACGCTGTACAATTTGAGTGCAGACAGAAATTGCACCATCTGCCAAGAATTCTGAAGAGATAACAAAAATCGTATGTGCTTTGATAACAGCTCTTTATGAAAAGAAACTATGAATGCATCTTACATCATAATTATATAACTTTACCACTAAAATTATTGTTTTCCTCATCTTCATTGTAGTCAAATATGATTATAAACTATTTCTAGAAACACATTTAGCAGTATAAGATATCTGCTCCTGAGCACTTTCATACAGAGGATCCTATTCAAGGCCAGCCTAATGCAAGTCAAGTGCTTCCAGACTGAAAACAGCATTTGTTGCAGCTCCGTGCACTCAGGTTTTATAGTTTCCATTGCTCTGATTTATAATACATGTTCTTACGCATGGTGATGTTTTTTAAGACAGGCCAAATTAGCTGGAAAACTGAGTTTCAGTTCCATGCTTTTAGATAAGAGCAGCCTAATAAGAGTGCAGTATTTAGGCAAGGAGAATGGCTAAGTTCATTCAATTAAATGTATAATGGCTTGCATTGTGTCAGTACAGTGTCATTTCCTTTTTACATGTGACTTGAATTTGTGGAGGCAAGGAACAAAATAAAAGCAAAGGGAATTACACTTGAGCATTAGTCTCTCACTCAAAAGTGTTTATTATGTGGAAGTCATCGTTCAAGAAATGTCTTCGTGTTTTAATTTCGGAGTGAGACTATAGCTATATCAGCCACTGGTGGCATCTTAAGACTGTGAGAGGTAACGGCTAAAAATACTGCAACTTTATTTTTTTTTACCCAGGTCTTCTCTCGCTCCCCGTTTGATACAGTTTTAGTTAAGTGTTTGGATTGTAACAGAGCACCGTGTGTGTGCTGACCCAGCCTGATCTTCCCATAGCAATGTCTGGACCAGGCCAAGCAATGTGCACAGAGACGCAGGACCAAAACAAAACAAACGGGTCTCCGGGAACAAGTCTGTCAATCCTGGGTTCAGCGCAGCCACACAGAGCTCAGCAAGGACTCCTATCTCAATAGGGAAAGAGCCACATTCCCCTGAAATGAGCTTCTATGGGATGAAAGCCTTGTGTGAGCCCCCCAGATGACCCACGACCCCGTCTATATTTGTGCAGGGGGGAGCCCTGATCCTGAGCTCTCTGCCTCCCTGCCAGGATCCCGGGGAGTCAGGTTGGGGTGGCCAGACAACCCCACCATTCTGCCCTCGGGTGTTTTGCTTTTGGGGTAAAGAGAGATTCTCAGATGAGCCGGCACTGTCACAGCAGTAACCTTTCACCCAAGGAGTTTTTAGAGGTGGACCATAAGAGGGTCTTCCTGGAATGCTATGCTATCCCATGTCAGGGTCTGCAGGACAGTAATATTTCACTAAATCTTGGGATCTGCTTTCATGGTTTGAGGTTTTAATATTGTCTGTAAATCATATGTATCTGCTTTCAAATCAAAGTTGTGTGATTTTAGTATATTACACAGGCAGCATGATGTCCACATTTTACTTGCCAGTAGCTGAAGCAGTCTGGCATGTCTCAGCAAAATGGAGGCGAGCTCCAGAAAATTAAATCTCTGAGAGAAGAGTTGAGGAGAGGAGCTGTCATCACAAACCTGTCTGTTCCTTTCATCTTTGCCAGCGACGGCGTGCTGACATCTTCACACCCAAAAAGCTTTGAATCATAATTCAGAGATTAGAGAAGGAGAGATACAGATTCACAGACGTTCAAAAGCACCCCCTCCTCTTTTTTTTTTTAACTCACCCCTAATACCTTTGAAAACCAAGGATGCTCTGGAACGTCACCAGGCAGCTTCGTGGCACATGTAGAGTGCATGCCGGGGCTACGATGACTAACCTATGCCCTACCCCTTAGGCTTTTCAGGATGTTAAACTCAGTCCCAAACATACCCAATTACAAACAAACACACATGCTCGAAATTCCACTTTCACTTAAAGCAGCTCGCTGACCCTCCTTTCCTCTCTATTCAGGTTACCTCTTCCCACTCTCTCCCTCAGGCCAGCGGTAATCCAATAGAGGACTTACTTTAAAGGAGTCTGAACAGGAAGGCAATGTGAGTGACTGGGTAACTAACCCAGCTGCCTCCTCCTCCTCCTCCTTCCCCACCAACTTGTATATGTTCAAGGGGAGATGCAAAGACGAGTGCAGCTTGACCCGATTGTTATCTGTTCCAACAACAAAGTCCAGATTTCTGCAGCTCTAGAGCAGCTCTCAGAGGGTGCAGACACAATAGTGAGCTAAATGCTAACATCATTGCTGTTTTGCTTGTTAGCAATTTCATATTTAGTTATTAACAGAAAGTACCGCTTGGTCTGGTTTTGCAGTTTGTTTTTAAAGAATTGATTTATATCTTGTTCTGATCATAGCACTATTTTGAAAAGGTTTAAATATTGTTATTATTCATCATAACGAGGCATACTCAGAATTGTATTGCATTTCAAGGCAATCCATCCAACAGAGGAACTACCGCACTGTTTGTTCACACTAACATGCCACAGTGCAATTTTATTTTAGGCTTTACTGCTTAATAAACCTTTTAAATATTCCCAAACACAGCTGGTGTGAAGATATGTTACAGCCACTTAACTAATGATGAAACTGGCAGAAAGTCACCAAACTTTGAGAACTTCTACAATAAACATTTCACTTCAAACCACAAATGTGAACTTCTCTGTGATACAAGGAGGAAGTCAGACTTTTACCTAACAATAGTCTTTACAATTCCTCCTCTGGGGATGATGAACATAGGTACAAATAATCCCTCCAAGTTGTTGAGATATTTCATTTTAGACGAGAGTGAAAGATAGACAAAAGCTTCCATTCTTGTCAGATTACAATTTATTTTCTTGGTTCAGTGGTGTTGCATTAGTCAGTTCTTGAGAACATTAAATGACTTGGGATCCTGTTTGGCTGGTATTATGAACCACCCAAATAATTGTCCAATTTTCCTAAGTTTCCATTATTCCATTGTTTGCGAAGTTTCCTTTTGCAAACCCTTTGTTGGCCCACAGCATTTTAAGGTTGCATGACTTCTTTTATTTTCCCTTTGTTGCTCAAATCTGACTTCTCTTTTCCTTTCTGTTCCCATCTGTTACAAAAAAGAAAACTTTTCTTCAATGTTGCCACTTTTATTATGTCTGACCTTTTTTCCTTTGTCACATAATCACTCCCATTCTTTGTCTCTCCTCTAGTGCGAGGGTTTGGCATTTCTGACTGCTCAACATCCCAGATGGCAACATCCAGATTGATTTTTGTGGCTGTGTCATAATATATTCTGACCATGCGACAGCCAATAAATGCTCTTGGTCGACCCTGCAGCTGAGAATAAAGCTTCAGATTCCAGTCGTCTCAGAGGCAACAACAAAAAAGCTAAAAATCCTGCTGTTTCTTTATTACTTCTTTGCGATGTATTATTTGCAACTAATGTGAACAGTAGTAGTATTTACTGTAATTGCTGTAACCTAATTTAACTAACTATTAGGGGCTCCTCACCTGCCATGTGTTAATGCTGGCACTGAAGAGCTGCATGCAGATGCATCACATGGACTCCCAGGTAGTCTCTGACCCAACAGAAAAGGTTGCCTCCAACAGACAAACAGAGCTCCACTCATTCACCTAATTGTCAGGAATGTTCTCATTGAGACAAGAAAGAAGCTCTTTCACATGGCGTCTAATCAGAGTCATGCTCCCAGCACTTAATTTTGTAGGACACTTGTTGAACAACTGCCTTGTCCTCTTTCAAACGGCTGAAGCGACTCGGAGTCCCGTTCACCCCCCTCCGCACATCCACCACAGCACAATGTTAGTTCACAGCCTCTAACCTTTTCTCTTATCACATGTCCGTTCACTGCTGCTTTTAACAAAGCCTTACCTTCTTCTGTTGTACTACTTTAATTACTCAATTTGCTCTTGGTTTGAAGATCTGAGCGAAATTCAAAGAAAAATTATAGCTTTTCCAAAAAAAAAAGCAAATAAAAGGCGTCCTTGCTTCAAAACAAAGAACAAATGCTGGCAAAAAATAAAATAAAATTGCATTACATTGTATTTTCAACACTATTTAGCCCTTTTGTTTTTAACATGTGTCATTGTGGATGTATAAAAGAGACACCGTTTCATCCAGTATTCAGACTTTTGGTAGAGATATCATTGTTTCAGTTGTTTTTGAGACATTTTGATTTTTTGATAAAAAATTTCAAAACTAAAATTTCATATGTCAATACTTCACAATTACAGTAGCCTGTTGCTATAAATCATGGCTATTTTTGGGTACTGTTTGTCAGTCTGTCTGTTTCCAGGATTGCAGACAGACAGCGTATTTGCTATTCACTAATAGTCTTGTCAGGAGACCACTCTCATAGTGCCCTTGTAGGTTGTGGACTAAATTACTTACCTATAGATGTTTCTATCTGCGTGTTACTGTAAGCCCATTTTTCTTTTGTTCATTGCTGCAGATGAAGCTGACTCAACTATGATTTGTGGGTTCAGCTGTGATCTCAGTCAGCTGCAGTAGTCATCATAGCATCCAGGAGTCTATAACAATTATTAGTAACAAAGCTTTACAACATATAACTTGAGAATGGAGCCTCTGGCTGGCCTGCAGACCTCGGCTCTCACTATTGCAGCAGGTTATTACTGTAAATCTATGGGCCTTCTTGGCACAAGTGAAGAGGGTGCTGTCTATCTTTAACATATGACAGTTGGCATGTGCAATGATTAGGCATTAAAGACACATGTGGGATAATACACTTGTCTCCACACACATTTGCCAAGATTGCTTCCACAAGTCAGCTCCTCAAATGGTGGCAAGAATTCTTTGACATTTCTACAATCCTGGATTTAAAATTAACATTGTCTTTTATATTTTATAACCAGCCTTGACTTTTCTAATCCTGCCGAGGGCTCGCGTCTCTTTGGTTTAGTAATGAGCCATATTTTACAGACTGCAGCTCCTCTGTGGACTTTGATTTACTCTGAGAATTAGCAGACTTGAGGTAATTTATGGAGCTATTTTACTGCATCATAGTACAGCTTTGGATCGGGACATTTTTATTTTCCTTATTATAATGCCAACTGTTTCCTGCCAAATGTGCATGAGCTAGGGCAGAATGACAGTAAACAGCTGTGTGAACGTTTGGCTAATGGGTCTTCATGCACGGGTAATATTTCAAGCTGGGATAAGTTTTGCCACAATTCAGAAAAATTTCACAATCTTGCTTTGGCTGATGTTTACGCTTTTCTTTGGTTGAAACCTGTCAAGTGTTTTGTGATCTTTCTGGACTGAATGTTTGTCTATCAGACTTAGCTAAGGCCGACATTCCCAGAGCTTGATGTATCCAAGTAATGGGATTTGTGGAAATTCTGCTCTCAGACAATAATAATTGGATGTTTTTGTGTGGTTGACTCCTGTCTAAAGATAGTGACTCACATGGCAAACACAAGACATGGCAGTCCCTAAACCTGTAAACTGTTCCTGAAATTGGTGGCCGAGCATATTGGAGTGGAGTGGTCCACACAGGGATGCTGGCCAGAGGCCGATCAGGCCACATGATTTAGCCTGAAAGGTAGCAGCAATGATGGAAGGTCACAGACAAAGAGCCCACTCACCAGTGCTCTTTTGCTTTACGCCTCAAACTCACGCGCACTGCCCTTCGATTGCTTATTGAATTACATCTAATCATTCAATTAAAGTCACATGGAGGAGCAGCATACATTGTCTGAACCGAGGCACTGGATGGTGGATAAGGGGCACTGTGTTGTTTTTCGTGGGAAGTTACAAAACAAGATGTCTGAAATGTTAGCACTATGACAGGCGTCTCAATCTTCAGCTTCAGCTTGGGAAAGCACCATCGGGAATCTAGATCAAATACTGCGATTTCCGTTTTCCCATTCAAACAACAGCTTGCGTACACTGACATACATGACTAAAGTGTTTTTTTAATCTATGAATAAAAACTCTGCTGATCATGGAATAATTACCATATCTGTACAGCAGAAGTGTGCAGGAGACAATTTGGTAACACTTTGATGTGTCTAATAGACTAATGCAGCAGAAGATCCTGTGTTCTGTCAGCAAAGCAGATAAAGATGTGCGTCCAAGATGCAAATGAAGCAATGCACATATTCATACCAACCCCAAGTAACCAAAGGATGTATAAATAATATTCCTTCTGCTGCAACATCAAGATCAGAAGGATTATTATTATTATTATTATTATTATTATTATTATTATTATTATTATCATTATCATCACAATATAATATTCTCAGCTTCTTCCGTTTATTTCTGAAAAATTTATTCCTGTCCGTGCTATAATGGCTTTTCAGTGATAAATTAGCCACACAAGAGTTCAATTTCATTAGGTCTAAGGATTTTTTAAAAATGTTATGTGAATCCACTTTAAAGTCTAAAATCTTTGAGGATCTGATGAATTAAAATAAAGTGAAAAAAGATGGTGAAAAGGATAAGTGAGGACAAAGGAGGGCAGCTATGAAGACTGGAAAGATGGCACCTCCATGTCTCAGAGAGAGGGAAGACTGTGTCTGAGAAATGGAGAACAAGTGTACTGGTACCAAATTTCAAGAACAAGGCTGATGTGCAGAGCTGTAGTAAATACAAAGGGATAAAGTTGATAAGCCATACCATGAAACCTTGGGTAGAAGTTGTTGAAGCCAGGTTAGGAATAGAAGTGATGATCAATGAGCAGCATTATGGCATCATGCAGAAAAAGATGTGATGTTTGCTTTGAGAAAGTTGATGGAGAAGTATAGAGAAGGTCAAAAGGAGTTCCACTTGAGTACCTAGAGGAAACCATATGCCAGGGTGCCAATAGGGGAACTGCGGTACTGTGTGAGGAAGTCAGGAGTGGCAGATAAGTATGTGAGGATAGTGAAGGACATGTAAGACAGTGTGACAGTACAGATTGGTCCAAGGTGGGGGTGGGATTACATCAGACATCGCCTCTGAAACCCCCTGTTTGAAATAATGATGAACAGGTTGACAGATGAGGTCAGGCAGGAGTCTCTGTGGACTATGATGTTTGCAGATGACACTGTGATCTGCAGTGAGAGTCAAACAGGTGGAAGAAAACTGGGAGGTACGTACTGGTATGTATGTGTGTGAATGAGAAGGAGACAGCAGTAGCCTGCCTCAGTACCTAGTGAGGTGTCTAGGTATTGAAGATAGAAGAGTTTAAATACCTATGGTCAACCACCCAAAGCATCAGAAAGAGCACAAGAGAGGTAAAGAAGAGCATGCAACCAGGGTGGAGTGGCTGGATTATGACAGAAGTATAGCAACAATAGTGAAAGGGAAGATGTATGGTTTGGAGATGGTGGCAATGACAAAAAGAAGATTCACGGATGTAGAGAAGGAAGACATGTAGTGGGTTGGTGTAACAGAAGAGAATGCAATGTGAATGCAGTGTGAGATGGAGGTAGATGATCCATTGTGCCAGCTCCTAAAGGGAACAGCAAAAACAAAGGATTAATGGGGGTAATTATCATGATCCCAATCACTTGTGTTTAATGTCTCATTTGTCAATTAAATTTTAAAATCAAAGCAAAGTTTATTACTTTATCGTAGGAAGAAATGAGACTTATTCATGAGATTTATTGGCACATTTACCCATGTGTATTTAAGGCCTTATGCGGGGTCACTTCCAAGGTTTTCCTAATCTATACAAGCGCCGTGTGGAGATCTACTGTGGCTGGAGCAGGTCGGGTGTTGAGAGGCAGCAGTGAGTGTGAAGGAAATGGGGTCTGGCATGTTGACTCAGGAGTAAATCCCTTCGGACTTCTCAAAAGACTGTTATTAGAGTTTAATAACCCCGCGATCCTGGACACACTCTGAAGCTGAGAGGGATGACTGATGAGCAGGCAGCATGCAAACTATAAGCATCAACTCATCCAGAAGCTGCAATCAACGCTTTGGATGGATGAGTGCAATCCAGTGATGAGGGAAAGGGGGGGAAAGCTTTGAAAAAAATGACATTACACTTTTGTTTCCACTTTTCACGCTTCCTTTTTTTTTTTTAATTGTCTTTTTTCTGGTGTTTGAACAATTGGGTTAGAAACCACTAGATTACACTTGTAAATGATATGGCTAGCACAAGTTATTTGTTTTCATAGTTAGATTTTATTACCTCAATTTTCCCAAGGCCTTCACAGCAGTGTTCTCAATTTCTCAACAATTGAGGCTCTTAGTTATCATTAGGCGCAGCATATTTTTAGACAAAGGGTACATTCTGCAAAAGCAAAAAGCAGAGCATGAGTGAATTGTTTCAAGAGAATCTGCATAATGCTTAGTGACCGAGTCTCCATTTTAAGCTGAATTTTTTCCAGACATGCTGTAGCGCTACCAGAGAAAAAAGAAAAAGACCAAGTGTGGAGAGAAATGGACTATCAAAGGAAGGAACTGAGCTTTCATGTTAGGACACTTTGATTGTGTTACAGATTGGTTCCAGGTGAGGCTCCTCTGAAAGTAAAGAAGTCAAAGGGAAGACAGAAATTCGTAACTAAGGATGGCATTGGCAGGATTTAAACATAAAGGCAAGATGTAGAACAACAGGTGTAGAGAATTGAGGAGGCTCAAACACTGTGTTGTTGTTGTTTTTTACAGTGGGTGGCGTGGAGCCCTCCAGATGTTTGTGGAAAGTGTCTTTCTTAATCATTTAATAAACTTTCAGACATCCCCATTTCCCAAAAAGTTGGTATGTCAGTAAAAACAGAGTCCAGTGATTTTCACCGAACTGTAACTCATATAAAGACAATACATTTATGCCAAAACTTAAGAAATATACATATTGGGGGTTTTAAAAAAATCTATATTCCTATCAAATGTTTTAAGACACAACAAACAAAGGGGAACATTTATGATATATTATAATGTTAGTTAAATACATTGTGATATAATGGTGGAAAATCCCAAAACTAATTAGGTAAAATACTAACATAAGTAAGTATTTAAAAGATAGCGAGTCTCTTATAAGCAAATATGTGGATCAGTTTAAGATATAAGATTGTAAATATGTGGGCTTACTCATTATCTATACCATATAAAAGCATTAAATGATTTAGAAAATCTATAGAAATCTTTGTATGCAAGGGACAAATCCCAAAACCGAGACCGAAATGGTTAAAAAGATGATTAATAACCGAAACTATTCTATAGTGAAAAATATTGCATTGGGTTTGAGGCACAAAAAACATTTATAAACAAGGTCTAGAAACACTGTTACGTTTAATCTTTCGACTAAAAATGAGCAGGACTATTCAGCTTGTTCTCAGTGCAGTTCAAATGCTGGCATCTATGGTGGTAAGGAGGAGTGCACGTCACATGGGTAAGTGAAGGCACCGTTAATGCTAAATAGTATGCACAGGTTTTAGAGAAATACAGGTGGCTATCTCTCATCTCCTGAAAACATTTGTTGCATTATGAAATTTAAAAACATGACAAATGGAAGCACAAACTGTTGAAGAGCTGAGAGACAAACTGAAACATTTCACTTTCAAAGCTACATGATTTGATCTTCTAACTTTCTAAGTGTTTGCAAAGTATTGCTAAAAAATGAGGCAACACACCCATCCACCCCCTGTCCCAGCTTTCTTTGTTGTTGTTGTTATTGGCATCAAATTCAAAGTAAGAACATCTTAAAAAGACATTTAAGTTTCCTACTTGAAAGATTATTTGTAATTTCCTGCATTGTTTTCATTTTTCACAGAAAGTCCGACCATATACCACAACCCCAAAATACTTAGTTCATAATGGAAAACCAAGGCGTGCAACCTAGTCTCACATTTCAATCAAGTGAACTGAAAGCATCAAATATTTTCTTTTTTTTCTTGAAAATGAATGAAGTAGTCAATTACTGAAATACTGGGAGTCCTTTTCAAGAATAGTGATTGATTAATCAACTTCAGAGCCATTTTATGAATTATGATGCATTGTTACAGATGAAAATTTGCCATGTTTAGTCATGTACAGCATAAAAATAATGCATAGAGATGCTACTGTCAGTATATCTATATTTTATTTTAGTCAAACTTTCAAAGCCAATACAAATATGCAAGTTAAAATCTCTGCCCAGCCAGTTTTCTGTTTTTACGTTCTTCATAATCCATCCAAATGCGGCCTACCATCCTGCCAATGTGACTGCCTGCACTGATTAGAAGCAGGCATTGCATGGGAAGTCCAATTAGAGACGGAAATTGCACTGAGGCTGGCGCTGTATAGCGAAGGTTTGCCGCATGGTCACTTACCTGCACATCTGTACCGATTTTTTAAAAGCAGTAGCCACCTTTTTCCACCACCTTAATTGGAGTTTCCATCGCTGATTGCTTGAAAGTGAAATACACTGCCACGGTCTGCTTCCTGGTAATGGTCTGGCTTCTCACTGATGCCTGATGAGAAGGAGGTATGTGTCAGACTTAGATTTATACCAGGCAGGCCGTTTTATGCTCATCTAAATAGAGCACGTAAGGGATCCCAACAGTGTTTGGTACAAGAAGTTGTCTAATGTCGCTGGGATAAAGTGCCTCGATAAAATATTACGTGCATGACCGGGCTGTGTTTAATAAGAAACAGGAAGTAGTTGGCTGAAGGAAAAGACACCACAGCAATCAATCACTGAAACGTTCCTAACTTTACCATAGCATTCACATGTAACAAAAGAGAATAAATCACAAAGGTTATTAAGACTCTCAATTATAAGCATAATTTTTTATATTGCCTGACAGCTTTGCTCTTTATACTGACCTGTTCTCTGCTTTCAGCACAGGCACAGTTCACCTTTGACCTTTAACAGTTACTCATGATCATACTGAACCCTCAAGAATCTTTTCATGTGTCACGTTAGCTCATTTTCGCTACTATTCATCCATGAAAACATAAGTCGGTGGTTTTGGAGTTATAAAGCACATAATTCCTACGATTGTAGTTTCTAATCTGTATTATGTGCTCACAGCATGCAGCTGCATTTATTATTGTTCTGCAGTTTTGCTGCTTGTCCATCCCAGTAGGGCGGCACTTTTCCCCTCAGCATGTTTGATGAAGGGCTTGTGTAGTAGGGTTATCAGAAGCCAACGCTGCTCAACATATGGGGATCATTTAAGAGCATAAAGTGACTTATGGCCCAAGAATTTTGTATGCTGAAAAAAGAAAACATCCTGTAGATTGGTTCAAAACAGATTTACTATCCCTGCATGATAGATCAAAAGAATTTGGACCGTGACAAACTGTAGGATATCTATATCAAACGAATAAAAATATATTAGGCCGCTCAGACTAATTTAGTTTGAAAAATAAAACAGACAAATTTGTTTGTGTTTGAGATGCAAAGTGTATGCCAAACATTTCCAGAAGTTGATGCATCACAGAGAAGATTTCTCAGATTTCCCAGGGAGTTTGGACATGTAAACTGGATATCCTGATGTATTGGAAAATTCCTAATTCACTCATTTACAATGAGATAAAGGAGAAGATTGAAGGATATGTACTACTTTACTGCTTATATGGTAGAACTGCAGTTAAAGCTGGCAGCTGGCTAGCTTACTTAACATGGATAGGAAAAGGAAGGCTAACAACTAGCCTGGTTTTGGACGTAGCAAAGTCTGTATATTTTTGTTTTCATGCTGGGACTAGCAGGGAATCAGTGATGCTCCAGGTCCTGTTTAATCCTTGAAAAATACTGAATTTCACTTATTTTCTAACTTCGGTTAAATAGGGCCAGATCTAAGCTAACTAAGCTAACAGGTAGCTTTGAGTTTCTTTTTATCACTTTTTATTATGTGACTATTATTAGTACTAGTATTTTAGTACTATTACTTGAATATGCTGTTTTTTTTTCATTTTGTGCCACCTTACCTCAATTATACGGAGAGAAATGAAGCTACCTAAGACATGAGAAAAACTAAGGAAACTAAAAAACAATTAGCTTATGAATTAAGGAGTTATGTAGTCTAGTTATAGCCTGAATAGTTCAATTTGTTATGCTGCCTGATTACAGCATTCTTTTAGTGATAAAATTTTTAGTGCAGGGCTTTTATATTGTTGCTTTATTGCATTTGATTGAGTAAATGGATTTGAATGATTCTGCTCTGTACTTCTTCAGCCTTCCTCTTGACATGAGGCCTCCAGGCTAAAGTGGTAAACATCATCATAATCAGACTCCATCATGTCACACGTCTGTACATATGGCTGGCTGAAAGGACAATAAGAGGGGGAAGATTAAAAGACTCAAAAAGACATGGTGGGGTAACAACACATGGGAAGGTAGATGAGAATAGGTGAAAGAGGTTGTGTGTAATAAAAAGAAAGAAAATATAAAGTGGGAGAAAAGTCAATGTGGATGGAACTCAGTCATGGAGTTTTTCTGGGGCCCCAGATATTCTCTACCTAATAAATCCTCGGCACATATTTAATCTGTTCAGAAGGACATGCCCGGAGAGAGTTAAAGGATGCACGCTTATTACTCACCTATCTCTGTCTAAGTTTGCTCCCATACCAAATCCCTACAACCCAACCCCCCCAAACCCTAACTCCCACAGCCTGTCCTGCAGCCAGACTGCAGGCGCTACGGGCTATCAGAGAATCGGAGCAGGAATGTGACTCCTGACAGACACATCTCTCAGGACCTCAGACTAAATATGTTCCCAATTAGCTCCATCTGATAAAGTGTGAGTGCAAGTGAAACCCAAGGCGGGCATGATCAATAGCACTTTGCTCATTTTTTTTTTTTAGATGGCTTTGACATTGACAGGCCGCACTGTGATTAATCGCTGTGGTGCTGAAGATAATTGTCCAACCACATCTTCCTTTAGAGGTGTTGCTGAACTTTCATTCATGTCTACAGAGCTTTGAGTGTAGGTCGTCACTTCCAATTCACTTCTAATCGTGGTCCTGAACTGGCATCCATATGAAAACCAGCTTTCCCTTAATCTTCCTGTCGTGCGCCACCCAAGACACAGAGCATCTACCTGGAGAAGAACTGCCATCTAATGTTCATGCTGCACACTGCACCAGAGTGAGCGCTAGTGGTTGTTGTTTCTGTGGGGCCAGCTGTTTGATAGAAACAAGCTGCAAGCTGCTGTGGTTTAATTCTCAAAAAGTTTCCTTGGTTTCCATGCGCTCACAGCTGGATGTTTTTAGGTTTCCCCATATGGGACTGCTGTGACACGGGCACTGGAGATGAAACAGGCCTCCCTCGGCACACAAACACGCCACTACACTCCCGGCCTTGTGTACAGCTGGTAGGGATGACACAAGAGGCACAGGGCTTTATTGAGTCCTGCTGAGACTGCAGTGCAAGTCAATGCAGTGCTCTGGTAACGCTCAGCCTGCAGGGCAGCAGTGGAGAGTCAGTGGATGGAACACAGGCCGCTTGGCCAATGTAGAGAGTTTCTGTAGGCCAGTGTGTTGTGTGTGTGGATGTTGTGAGATGGGCTATAACCATCCATCAGCTCCATCCCTTTTAAAGAGTACAACACCTTCATTTAACCCTAATGTTCTGTTTGGTGTTTAATGGTTCAAAATACAAATCAAACATTGTTTAATTACCCTGAAATACAAGTTTCTGTTTCGTAGGCTTGGGATTATGAGGGAGTTAGGAGATGAAGAAAGGGAGCCACGTTTCCTTTTTTTCAGAGAATTAAGTCATTTTCACACTTACACTTCAAACCTGATTTTTTTCTAACACTTCACATAGCCTGCTTAAACATTAGCTGATCTTTTACATACAAGCTCCGTGGTATAAAGTTCGTCTGATTGGCCCAGTGTGTGCATAGCACAGCTAATACTCGAGTGCATCCATTGCTAGCGAGTAGGCATCATGTGCACTGTCTCCTGCCCGCTCTATCGGAACAACTGCCTCAGCTAAAACACACAGAGTATTTCAAGTAGTTTGAACTGTGGAAAATATCCCTATACTAAAGTTTCCCTCAAATTGTCAGAAGTTTCTGTGCAGTTGAGAAGGTTAGGCTTCTCTCCAATCTGTTCATCAAATCTAAAACCATGGGAAAGCACAAACACAGGCCAGGCTCTATGTATTAACTGGTTACGTGTCATTTGTTAAAATCATACAGAAGCCAGAGAGTTAAAAGGACAATTTATTGCTCTGCAGGTGTTATGATATATTATTTCTTGGCCCAACAAACAGCAGAGGCTCAAAGAAATTACTGACCCGTGTGCCGTTATGCTAAGCTAAATGCTAAGGCTAGTTTGTAGTAACCTGCCACCTGTTTGTGGTAAGGTTTTATACTTCCAAAGCGTTTGTGGTCAGATGGCGAGACAGGAATAAATGAATGAAACAACCCCATTGTTTTTATTATTCTTAAAAATGATGATGGTAGATGGTATTCTCTGCTGTGTGCTACTCATATCAAGCCGGGTGTTCAGTATGGAATTGATTTATTGGTGAGACCACCGCATAGATTTTTAGGTTTTCTTTGTTATTCTTTTCTCTTTTTTTTTTACTATGGCACCATTCCTGAAGCATTGCCTAATGCCACACTGATGATTCTGGAGACCCCCAAACGAGCACAGGGCCTATATCTCTCTGGGTGCCCATCTAGTGTATTCCCATCTCTATTGTGGTAAAACTCGTTAGTTTTCCCCACAAGTGTCTTCTTCAGCAAGAATGTAATCCCCGTCTGGGGTGGGTTTGGTCTGTTTCTTCATTCCTTCCTTCTCTATGAGGAAACTATCAGACCCAGCTAATCATCCTGGAGCTTCTGTGCTCTGACATGGGTTTTTCACCCAGTTCTCTCCTTTTTAGTCTCTCCTATGTCTCCTTTGTTGCAGACTGTTTCCCAATCACATCTTTCAACCACTTCTTAATGCCAGCTTAAGCGGTCTCCCTCACCAGCTAATATCGTGTGGTCAGGCGCCTTTATTCCAGAGCGGTTCATGGATTCAATTACTGGCGGGTGCCAGTAAAGATAACTGGGGATGGCAGGACGTTGTTGGATGGCACTGGAGGAGCATGCTTTGTGGCCAGTTCAGAGTGAGTTGTCAGCTGGCAGTCGTGAGGAGAGAGAAAAAACACTGTGTCCCAGCTTTGAAGACAGACAGTGAGAGTAAGGAAAGGATTGAGCATTACAGCCCCAGACATCATGACTTCATTAGAAGATTCTTCTGTTTCTGTCTCTTGGATTCATCGATCATGTCAGACGAGTTTGATCTTATTGGGGAGCTCTCCTTCTCCTTGGCAAAAAACAAACAAACCCCTAAAACAAACTGAAATGTCATTATTTTAAGCTTGAATTTATAAATCATTTAGTGACCTCTTGTGGCTAAAAACTGGGTTGAAGAATTGGTATCTATTTACTTAGTTGCCAAATCCTTCTATTTACACCTTCTAATAAGCTTGATAAAACAAGCTTTTAATCAGATTTATTGCAGCTTCGCTCTGCTTTCAGCTTCTGAGATGTTGTGTACAAAATATTGATCATAATAAGAAATACATTAACTTAACATCTATTACTCAAGGTGATTATAGTTTAATGTTTGCGTTTTATTTTTAAGCAGTTATAGTCATGACTCACTTAACCTATCAGGATGCAAACGACACAGATGAAGCTGGTTTTCATGTTGTCTGTTGGTCAAAGTGGTACTAAGTGGTACTTCAAATCTCTGCTTCTTGTGTTTACATTCTAGATAACTTCCTAGCATGTTTGTTTTACTGTTGCTGTGACCAATGTGCAGTATATATTCCAACTCTGATTTGCCATTCCTGTTCGGAGCATAAAGAGATTATCTTGACCATAATTAACGCATTATTTGCTGTTATTCTGGTAAATAACGTGTTACAAATTGTATCTGCATCACGATCTCACAAGCTGTTTGACTTTTTCTTTGTGACTGCCAGGAAGACACCCAAAGATTATCAGTATTGCTCTGAATTGTCATTTATTAAATAAATTCAAGGTTAATATACAAAAAGTCTTGAATGGATGTCCAGAGAATAGGTAAAATTACAAAAGACGCATGCAAAACCTCTGAAAAGTCAGTAAAACAAGAATTGCATGGGTTCCTTGACCACTAGAGGGCGCCACCGGTTCACCCCGGTAATACATAATCATTCTGATCAGACCCTCTTTTTTTTTTTTTTTTTTTTTTTTTAAATAAGTGGATGTTGTTTTTCATTTATAATTTGAAAATCAGGTAATGCTTTAATTACAGGTCTGTAATTTCCTAATAAATTCTCACAAATTTTCTTGTAAACTTTCAGAAACGATCATAGATGTACAGACACAGCATTCACCTGGCACATATCCACTTCATTCATTCCACCTAATTTCTAGTGAATCAGCCAGTGCAGCAGGCCGTTCGAGCATTTTAAATTTGTCCACAGGCAAACAATGACTTTAAGAGATTGTTTCACAAACTGTGAAGTGGACCTTGGTTGTATGTGGAAAAATATCAACTTAAGTTGAATGAATGAAGTGGAGCGCTATAATGATGACTTGAATTTGATTTAAATTCAGCTTCAATGCTTGTTTCGTTAATTTTTCATAAAAATACGAAGAAATATATGTTGGTGGAAGTGATAAGGTGGTTGATCTCTTCTCAGCTTCTTACTGGAGGCATGCAAAATAAAGCCTGACAACCACTGCTTTAACATATTACAGTTACAATTAATAAGCATTCAGTTAATGTATGTTTAGATTTAGAGAGAGACGCATTCTTTTAACAAAGTTCAAAAATAATTAGCGCTGGGAAAGTATTAAGAAATTACAAATCCATAAAAGACAAACTGCTGATCTGCTCAGTGTAAAGACTGCAAGAAACTGGACAAAATGTTTTTTTTATCTTGTTTTTGTTCCAGTGTACAACAAATGACCAATATTGCATTTTTAAACATTGTCAGTATTGGAGCATTTATTTTTTGCCTTCAATAAAAAAAGCTCTCGGTTATTGCTGGTGCAGTCTTCATTAGTCCCCATCAGGGAGACGTGCAGAGCCCCTCGTTTGCTTTTTTTTAATGATTCCATATTGATTTCAAATGCATTATAAAGCCTGCATTTTAAATATAAAATGTCTATCAGTAGTCCATTCCCTTTGAATCAAGGGGGAAGAAGACATCCTCCTAAACCATATTATTGTTGTTGAGCTTGGTCCACTCAAAGATGTCCTGCTCGCACACAATGTCTGAGTTGATGAGAAGGTAACGATCACCCACGCAGAAGTGCTTCTGGCAGGCAGCGCACTTGAAGCACTCCAGATGGTAAACCTTGTCCCGCACACGCATCGTCATCTCAAACGCTCGGATCCTCTTTTCACAGGAGGCGCAGAGACCGTCCTGGCCAAAAAGCCTGAGTGGATGAGAGGACATCAACATGTTACTGGGAGGAAGAT
Organism: Diplotaxodon limnothrissa; assembly: GCF_057381915.1. Lineage (NCBI taxonomy): Eukaryota > Metazoa > Chordata > Actinopteri > Cichliformes > Cichlidae > Diplotaxodon > Diplotaxodon limnothrissa. The sequence goes on along the minus strand of NC_140602.1, from coordinate 16,139,594 downwards.
GGAAAACATTTACTCGCTCTTAATGATGTGAAGCTGTAAGAGAGACTGACAGTATCTCCATTAAGGTACTCTGGATCTTTCCCCTGAGCCTGAGGGATTGAGCTGTTAGAAACCACCAGTGCTTCACAGACTTTTTCTATCCTGCTCAACTTCAGAAGCTGAAAATGTCACACAAACACCCACGATTTTTAGCAATTATTAGCAATAATAAATGGATCAGAGCTGAATTTCTGGGAAATGGTGCGGAAGTATCGAAGCATTGCATTACCTGCTTCTTGTTTGTTTATTTTACAGATAGGTTGTACTGATCTGCTTTACTTTCGGTCCATATTTTTCACCATAAAGTGGAAATGCATCGTCATCAAAGCAACACATACCTTTATAGTGGTGATACAGAGCATTCACAAGCCAGGTCCAATCATACAGGTTCTGCCACTGATTGATACTACATATTTGAGAGCACATTACGTATTAGGAGTACACCAGTGGGTCTGCCTGATTTTGTATCTCCTCCTGATCTTATCTTAGGTAAATGTGTTTACCTGATATGGCTGTGCACCACACAGCTACATATCATATCAAATTTTATCAGTTCTTTAACAGAGACCTGCCTTCTTCTCCTGAATCTATTTCAACTTGTCCGCACTTTCGTCAATAAAAAAGTTACAGCAGGAAAGAGGTTAGAAATTTCTATACTTGCCCAAAGTGTTTCTCCATGAGCCTTTAAGGTGTGATAAAAGATATACATACTAGTGCATCTCAAAAAGTGCATCTTTTTCTTAACTAAAAGGGCGAACATCAATATATTCTACTACATGTAGACTTCAATATCCTCAGTCTACTTTGGTTTAATGTTGATGCTTATGGCTTTAAGCTCCATGCTAGGACATTTTAACATGTTGACCAGACCTCATTTAGACGACCTAATTGATTAATTCATAATATCACTACCAACTGAACCAACCTGAGGTAATCTCTCCGACACAGTTTCCTTCCCAGCTTGTAGTAGAGCCGACGGCCCACCTCTCCCAACCGACAGCCACACAGATCGCAGCTCAGGCAGTCCTCGTGCCAGTACTGCTCGATGGCCTTCAGGAAGAATCTGTCACCAATGCTCTGCTGACATCCACCGCATGTCAGCAGAGATGGAGGCATCTGGAGGACCTCATCCACCGGTTCCCTGGGGGGAAAAAAAAAAAGCAATAAGGATTTAGTGCTGCATCAAATTTTTGTTTCCTTCATCAGTTAATCTGCAAAGGTTTCCCTCAGTTGTGTGATTGGTTAGTTAGTCAATGTAACATGCAGATCTCTCAAACGTTCTGCTAACTGATGAATCAAATACTGGAAAAGAACTGTTCTAGCTCTGACACATACTTGTTGGTAACCTGTTGATATTTTGCTATTATTATGCAAATAAACCAAACATTTCCTGATCCAAAGGCACAGTTAGTGTTCTGCATCAATATTCACACTGTGTTGTATCTAATAAGTGCTACACAACCACATGTATATCTGAGCTGGAGCTGTGTGCACAGATGTGTTTTATTCCCATCCACCTGAGGGAGCCATTGGATATTAAACCGCTAACTAATAAAAAGTATGTCACACACAACATTTTTAGTTTTTTTTTAATGTCGATTTACGCTAGGAGTGCCTTAGCGCTCCACTTTTTCCTCGCAGGACCTTCATTTTGTTATTATTCACATTAACATTAACACATCACTCTGTTCTTAAACTTTGCCATTTTTAATCTAACAGCAGGATACTTCAGACCTTATGCTACCAGCTCTCTGGAGCTGTCTCACCGGAGAGTTGTGGCTGTCCCGTGAGTGCTGATGCGTCACGGATACTTTTACTTGAATCAGAAATGACATTATTTAAACATCATTCATTGCTACTTACTCGCTGGCCTCCAGCGTCTTCCTCTCTATAGTGGATGTCATTCTTCAAAGATGATGTCCAGCCTGGTCCACCAGATTAGATTTTGAAGTCACCGGCCAGCAAGCTCAGTGGGGACCCGCGAAGCGAAGCTGCGTGCGGGCGCTGCACCTGCTCCCCCTCCGAGGCACCACCAGCACCACCAGCAGCCCGCGTCAGGCTTTCAAACGTGTTCAATCGAAGGCAGCTGAGTCCAGACGAAATGGCCGCAAGACGCGAAGTGTTCGCTTTAAGCGGCTAAGCCGTGATGGAGGACACTGTCATCATTTCCTGAGGCAGTGACCCGCGGAGAGACTTCGCGTCTTTTCTTCCAAGTGTGACTCCTCACCCCGCAGGGACTTTGCTGCCTCTCCGCTCTTTTATTAAAATGCACACGCCGTCTGATGCGATCAGAAGGTCACTTGCGTGGCTCTCCGTGTCCGTGCGTGCCTTTTCACAGGCGCGCGACTCCACATGAAGCAGCGGGCACCGTTATTGTGCAGTAGCAGCAGCATCGTGTTTTAAATACACCCCCCTCCCACACCCCCTTCCCCTCCTCACACCCCCTCTCTCTCGCTTGTCAGGCTGTGCTTTCGTTTTCCTCTTCCTGCTCACGACTGTTTGACAATGGGGGGAAATCGGTCTTAAAGCGACAGCTTAACACGGCCTTGCTCTGTCAGGCATGGGGTGGGTCGTGACTGAGGCTAATGATTATTATGCTTTGCTTCGCCAGAGTGCAGATAAGACGAAAGATAAAGAGTGGCACGCTCTAATTCTTTGGGGAGGAGTATTTGTGTTTTCTCTCATAATTATGCCCCAGGTGTTGCCAGTTCTAAAAGGTTTTGACGGTCACTTTCTGTCAGGGTTCAGACGATGATGGTTATCACTGCGTTAAGTAATGTGAACTTGAATTCAGTGGATTTATTATATTATACTTAGAAGCAAATTCCAAGGACTTCATTTTACTTCCTGAATTGTGATTTTACATTTTAGAGGTCCTACATAAACACACAGCTGTAAACATGGTTGCCAGGGCCTTTTCAGACAATCAGGGAAGTCCCTTACTTTTTATTTTTTATTTATTATTTTTGTTGCATAACTTCTCTGTAATGTAATCTTAGATCACTGATTATGCACGAGAGTATTTTCAGACACTTTGAGCAATAACTTTGCATCACATATCTTCTAAACTAATAATTTTAAGGTTAATTGGCGTGGCTGTAGTTTAGGAGGTACAGCAGGTCACCTACTAATTGGTTTGAGCCCTGGCTGCTCCGGTTTGCGTGCCAGATTATCCTTGGGCAAGATCCTGAACCCGAAGTTGCTTTTGAAAAGTGTGGAAAAAGCACAAAAAAGTGCTTGTATGAAGTACTATATAAGTAGCAGTCCATCCACCAGTTAACTCACTAGTAATTACTTTAATGTTAATATTTCCATCTGACGTTTTAACGATTATGTTGAGGGTAAAACCCTCATATGTGTACTTGCTGATTCTTCACACAAAGCTCAGAGAAATCGTGAAGCTGGAGGAAGATGTGATTAAGCTATGCTTAGAAATAATCCAAAAGAAAGAGCTTGTGAAAGCTGCCTCTTTGGGGAATGAATGCATTGATATTTCTACATAGTTGGTGTCCTCATGGCTTTTCCTTTTCAAACCAGAGCTGCTGTGGGCCCTTCTCTTATCTCCTGCCAGTGCCTCAGGGCTGCCTGTAAGAGGGAGGGACACCGACAGCAGTCTGACTGGACAGGGAAGATAAAGCACCTAAACTCCAGCACCCAGAATCAGCTCCGCAGCCAAATGTAACAGAAAAAGATCACAGGCGAACTCTAAGATGAAGGCTGAAAGCATCCTTGGGCCACACAGTTTTAGAGCTGAGTAGACTCACTGGATTGATACCAAGCTGAGAAAGCCCAGGAGCAAGGTGAGCATGGCTGTTGTGTGCCAGCTACGCAGAAAACAGAGCAGTTTGACAGAGATAAAACTCAAACTACAAATCCTTCAGATGAGAAACACGTTCAGATTTTGTACAACACAATAACACAATGAAGGGACCATTTTGAGTATAGTGACTTTAATCTTCACTAAATAAAAATGTCATGCAGTTAAACCCTCTTGCTTATATGCAGTGCAGGAAATCATTATTTTTATCCCCTGTAGAGTTTGTAAGTTTGCTCACTTACAAAGAAATGAACAGTCTCTAATGTTTGTGGTAGTTTCATTTTGATAGAGAGACAGAATATAGAACAAAAATCCACATGTGCCATGTGGCACATAAGCTACAATCAGTCAATCAATTACAGATACTCCTGATCTCAACTTATTATGTATACAAAGCACAACTATCCACTGAATCATTTTTTTCCATTCCAAGACCAAAAATCTGGCAAAGGATATCAGGGCCAAAAATTTAGACCTGCATTAGGCTGAAATGAGCCACAAGACCATCAGCAAGAAGCTTGGTGAGTAGATAACAACTGTTGATGTGATTATTCGGAAATGGAAGAAATATAAAATGAGCATCGATCTGGAGCTCCATGCAAGATCTTGCCTCAAGGGGTAAGGATGATCATGATAAAGGTTGTGGATCAGCCAAAAACTACATGTGAGGAGCTTGTTAATGATCTGAAGCAAGTCGGGACCACAGTCAGAACACCATTGTCAACACACTACACTATAATGGATTGAAAACTTTCACCCGCAAGAGAAGTCTTGGGAGAAAGAGCTGTGGTCAAATTAAACCAAAATCAAGCTCTTTGGCATCAAGTCCGCCAGCCATGTTTGTAGGAAGAGAAGTGAGCATGACCCAAAGAACACCATCGTTACAGTCAGGCATGGAGGTGGAAACATTATGCATTGGGTTTATTTTTATGCTAAGGGTACAAGACAACTTCACTGTATTGAGGAGCAAATGTATGGGAGCATGTACTATAAAATCTTGGACAAGAACTTCCTTTCTTCAGCCAGAACGCTGAAGATATGCTGTGGATGGGTCTTCCAGCATGACAATGACCCAAAGATATCGCCAAGGTAACGAAGGAGTGGCTAAAGAAGAAGCATGTTAACATCTTCGAGTGCTCTAGCTAGTCTCCAGGCCTCAATCCTGTAAGACTTCTGTGGAAAGACCTGAAGTTTAACGTTTCTAAGCAGCAGCAAAGAAACCTAAAGTATTTAGAGAGTTTATGTAAAGACTAGTGGGCCAAAAATCCTCTTGAGATGTGTGCAAACCTGACTAACTACAAGAAATATCTTAGTGATGTTTGCAACAAGAATTTCTCCACCAAGTATTAAGTCATGTTTTTCTTTCTTTCTGGATGTTTGGTCGATATTCTGTCTCTCTCCATTAAAATAAAGCTACCATAAAAATTAGATACTGATCATATCTTTGGAAGTGAGCAAACATACAAATTCAGCAGGGGATCAAGTAAGTATCCCTGCTGAATCCATATGAACAACAACAGCACAATGCAATTTTCCTTTGGCATTGTAATGAAATGATTTGCACATATGGTTTAATTAATATTTCTTTGGTACTTTGAAAAGTTCCCATCCATATAGTTTAATATTAAAATTTAAAGTTCATTCTTTCTTGTCATAAACAGTCTTTACATGCAGTCAGCCAAGAAACTATTCTTGAGCTTTCAATGATGTAAAATAATCAAATAATGAATTAAACAGCTAAAGTTTTATTGACTGAGTGCCAATTTACGGTGCCAAAGATCAACAGTTTCAGTCAGTGCTTGCATTGTCATTTAGGAGGGGAGGTTTGTAATAGTCTTTTTAGTTTTTGGTATTTTAACTTTCTCCTCTCTGAGACAATTAAACAAAGGAGGTTTTGAAGCTCACAATCAATACTACCCATGGATACATGTGTAGTGATAATATTTGAATCCTTCCAGAATGCCACGTGGCATTAACACAAAGCACATGAACAAATTCATGACAGATGAGAAACACAAGAGAGAAGACAAAATCAGTACTGGCATGACACAAGTCATCCACTACTTCCTGTGGAGCTGACTGAGAGAGCCCAGAGGATGTTCAAACTGGCATGCAGAGACGAAGCTTTCCTGAAGGGTTGGTGCACATTGCATTCACTTCCTACTCCTCTACATGCACGATGGCACCCTTCTCATGGTTTCCCAGATAGACTGCTAGACTCCAGATGGCTCGGGGTGATAGGAGAAAGTATTCTCATACACAACTCGAGGCTGTTGTGACTGGGTGGTAAAACCCATATCTCTGTTTTAACGCTTCTTAAACGCCACCAGAAAGGAGGTGCACATTACTGTAGATCTGACATCCATGTGTCACCCTACCTCTGTAATAAAACTGAAAGGCGGGGGATTTTCACACTTCATGCTTTGAACTTTATAGCATTTAAAATAAGGGCAATAGTGACCTTTTATGCGAAATGTGGTTTGCTATTTTCAGCTTTTATTCCTCTCTGGGGTACAAGTTGGGGAGCAAACAGTTAAGAGTGTAGACAACCTTTAGGGAAGTGCATGTCCAACTTCCTGTTTTGCCTGTTTTGTACTGAGAGCATTATGGAGTTGAAAGCAGTGTGGAATGTCGGGGGGAAAAAAACATTGCTGCTAAGCAAACAGTAAAATCATACAGAAGCTAGTCATTCAGCAAAGAATGGGAATTTATTTCCCAAGAAACAAAATATTGAAAGTGCTTGCAGGAAAATTTCCTGAAGTAAAAGACTATGGACATGGTGTTGACTCTACGATTGTGCAAACTCTGGAACAGCATCAGTAAAAACGACTACTTCCTGTCCAATCTAAAGTGAAATGATATCTAGCTCTGGTTTAGCACGCCCCTCCTAAACAGCAAAAGGTCTAGAAATGTTTTATTGTTTACTGGCACCACAAAGCACTGAGTTGTGCTTTTAACCTAAAAAGTTTTGTTGTAAAGGTCAGAGGTCAGATGAGGACCCACCCTAGAATTCTACTAGAAAAGCTGGTCAGTCGTTGTTCGATTGAAATATAGCAGGCTGCGGAAATGAGTCACTGAAAGGGAGCTTCATTTACCCTTGGGATCCTCCCATAATCACTATTATCCTAAAAGAAAACACTTTTAGTGGAACATTGCAATCAAAAAGCTGTGCAGACATGTTAACTGCTTCCTGTATTTGGCAAAACAACAGAAAGCTGGCTACACATTCTTTTCAATAGTCTCCTGGTAAGCTTGACTGGCAAGCTGGTATGTAACTTACATGGAAATTGTGTAAAGTAAAATAAAAAAAATAAAATCCAGAAGCAGTTGTTGTTGTTTTTTTAATTCTGTTAATCAAGTCCATTTGTCTGTTAGCGTGAGTCCTTTATCCTCATTTATAAATAAAAAACTACATTTTTAAAGATTTGAAGTCTGAGTAATTACATTTATTAAAAACTGGTCAACATATTTCCATGTAAGGGAAGAGTGAAACTTTCACTTCAGTCCAGCATCAATATTTGTTGATCATATATTGACCTTTACTGCCACCTGGTGATAAGTAACTAAAAACTATCTTTGGTTGAACATGTCAACCCTGTAAGATCGTTGTTACATTTGTTAAAATCTATTTGTTTAGGTGCTTGTAGAACTAGACACTTATTATTCTAAAATGGATAAAAGTAAAATAGAGATATTAACTTAAATACTTTTTTTCATATAAAAAACTGCATTGCAGGTTTTAGACCTTGGAATCATGACAAAAGAGGTGCAGGAGATTCCATCTGTCTATTTTCATCCACTTATTCAATCTAGGGTCACAGAGGACAGAAGCCTATCCCAGCTTTGGCAGGGTACACCCTGGACAGGTCACCAGTCCATCACAATGAGGCTGTAAATGTTCTCAAACAATTCCTCAGGATTGTTTTTTAAGATGATTTCTAATTTTAAGTTCTTGAAAATATAACACAAACATACACTGTAAGACCGAATAGTAATAGTTTGATAAATGAAATGAGTTCCAACTACTTAAAAACCTGTTATAAGTTCATACACCTTTATTTTTTTGAGTAGTTTGAACAAGTTTGTTTTTTCAAGTTATCAGTACTTGAATATATTGATTAGTTTCTAGCATTGCGCTCAAATAATTTGAGTTTTAACACTGACGTCACTTACGTGCCTACGTACGTACCTACGTGCGCCACCTGTTTCTTTATGAAGTGCTGGCAACCATCTTGGATTCCTCGCTTCGAGTGCGAATGCCCGCTCATTACTCCGAAAGAAACTTGTGGAACGTTAATATCCGAACAGAAATAAAAACATTTGTCAACGGGTTTTTTGCGGCATTGCCTTTGACGCTGGATAAAGGAGGGCATGCTATGGTATGTTACGGACTTTTGAACTGGAACAGCTAACGCTCTGCACTTGGCTAGCTGCATTTACCGCCTTTGCAGCATCTTCAGGAGTGCTTTTGTGGTAAGTTTTATTTTTTCTGAAACTATAGTTCTCCGTTGTATCGTTGGGTTTTTATCGTCATAAATGTACAACTCTAGCAGGCATTTAAGAATTACATGCATGCGTCGTTTTATCCATGTCGGCTTGGCCCCAAAGTGTTTGCATGAATTATGCTAATAAGCTCATATTTAGTATAACACATTATTAGTCCCTGGGACTAATAATGTGTTAATAACTTTTCTCATCTCTTACTATTTTAAAAGAAGTCTTTAGAAGGCATTTCTGGATTTGCAGATTATAAACTGCCTTGTGGTTAAATTGTTGAATCAATATGCACTGCTGCGCTGCTTCACACTTAGCGCATACGTGGATATTGATATTGGCTAGCCCATTTGCTAACTGGTGGAACTTAAAACTTACGTTTAGTTCTCTGGAGTTGTACATATTAAAACTGGGGCAGCAAAATTGTAGGCACAGGACATACTTACAAAAGCAGTGAATAATCATTACATAATTACGCGGTAGAACTTGGTTTACATTGCAAATAGTTATGTATACCAAGTTGAAATGTAGAATCTTCTGAACTGTAAAATTGTTGTGCCTGGTCTATTTTAGGTTAGCTTAAGGGTGAATCCATCAATAATATATTTACCAAACAGTTATTTTTTTCGTTTTATTTTATTCTGATGCCCAGTGTTCATTAGTGAAAGACTTAGTTTTTTTTATCTGTCAGGGGCTGGGTCTGTGACACAGCATTTTGAGTTTATTTTGTATTTTTGCTTTCTTATGTTATATTGAAATGAGGTGAAGTTCTTGTATTGTTGTTGTTATTAGTTAAGGTTTAGTTGAGTTCTGGGCTGGTTATGTTTCATCTGTGTCTCCTTGGTTGTGTGTCTTTTCTGTTCTCTGTGTAGTCTGTCTTGCCTTCTGTGTTTTACTGTTATGTCCATGCCAGGGCAGAAGTAAATTTTCAGGGGTGAAGATGCTGTTTACCTTGACCAGCTAAGACTACAGATTGTAGATGAAGTCGAGAAAAGTGAAAAGAATCCTGATTACAAAGCTGATGCTCACAACTTTGGCCTTGCAATGCAAAGAGATCATCAATGATGACCTACCAGTAGGTCAGATCCTGGATTGCTGGCCTACTCTGAAATCCCAGTCCCAGGTAAGAATGTATATAGATGTATCTAACAAGATGTATTTTATATCAACCCCTGTTATCTGGCCTGTCTGAACAAATTATGCCTTTGGAGTGTAAGGATTTTGATGTATTTTGCAAAGATTTATAGACTAATTGAAACTTGTAAACACAAATGTATCCTGTGTGTTCAGATCTGTGCAGAATTCCACAGGATTACAAACCTCCACCTGAAGAACCACTTTTATGCTGTTGGACCAACATGCTCCCCGGCTCCAGAGCTTATTCAGAAAGAAAGCTGTTTGCACAGGGAACGTGTCTGATGTCCTGTCTCAGCTCTTCAGAAGCTATAATCTCCAGGTTAGTGAGTTTTTGTCTTGTTTTTTGAGCTTCATTTAATTTGATCAATTTTTCAATTTTAATTACCATTCTTGACTAGGTTAGCCAATAATTTAAAATAAAAAATTTTCTTGTGATGTAGGAACAAGCTGATATCCATGCCCAAAGTGCTGGTGTGCTTCATGCCCTCTCTGCCTATTTGTACCAAGACACCTCTACCTTCATCAAAACATGGGATGTAAGTTTTGGACAAAGTTGTGAACAATATCTTAGTAGCATCCTTGTTTAGATTTCTCAAAACATTATGACACTTTGACAGTTTGAGAAGCATCTCCATGCTTGGATCTGTCTACAACAGTGTCCATGTCACATAATGGAAACACTACATGTTTTTAATGTGTGTAGACCTTCTATAATGTTCCTAGCCCAACCATACATCACTGTACAAATGAAAAAAATATATAACTCCTATTGACTTTCTGTTGTTATTGCTACGAAGAGGTATGACTTTGCTTTACTAAAAGTACTATTTTTGTCAGTTTGTTTTCTCAAATCTTTGGTGTGTTGTGGCTTTTTTGTTGTTCAAACAATTGATTTCTGAGCTAGTAATAATCCAGAAATGTGACTTGTATAGATGAAACTAAGAGAAATAGGAATGCACTAACATGTAGTAATTTTGTTTTCTGTAGATGATGCATTCTGATAGACCAGATATTAGTGAAGTGCCACTTGGACTCCTCCTGATCAGAGCCAATTCCAGCGATGCAACATTCTTCTGCCCTGAGAAGACTGCAGTTTTGGTCGAGGGTAACATGATCATTGTTTTCACCACCCTGGCTGATGCATTTCTAGTAATATTTGGACTGACTGACGTCCTGCACCTAAGCTACCCAAAATGTTTGGCCAACATTTTTGACTTTATTCAGAAAGTTTTGATGGGTCTGAAGGGTGGGAAGTTGAAGCCCAAAGTGCTGAGTCTTAAAAATGATCTTTTGGCAGCAGAATAATGTCCAGGATTCCTACACAGCCCTCAAGTGCCTGTTAAAGCAAGTAATTCAGTTTATCATGTTTCCAAGTCTGGATAAGTTTTTTTATAAAAAGAGAGAATAGAATAAAGAAATCTTTGCAGACTCTGTTTCATACTTCATTATCTAAAAGCCACATCCAAAGTAAAAGGGGTGATTTTATTATTTTTATTTATTTTTTTCCCCCATCATCACTTGTGTTTTAGTTGATTTTGATTGTGTTTTTAGTCAGATAACTGTAAATCTATAGAGAAAATGAAGGACAATCTCATTTCTGGCTTCTAGGTGGGATCTTGAATGTCACTTAAGGAACGTTCCTCCTGAACTACTCATAACTGACATAAGGCGCTAAGGAGGTTTATAACACTTTGTTTATGTCTCTAAAGAAGTATTTTTCTATTTAAAATTTTATTGCTTTGTTGTTGAGACTGTGATTGCACTCTACAAATGTGCATTTTGCATAACCACAGTACTGGCATATTAAAAAGGTTACCAATTATATTTCAGTGTATTAGCTGCACTATACTGTTACTTTCATTCGGTTTTCCCACCTAATAATGCAGGATTTTCTTTTCCTTTTGTTTGTTTGTTTTTTAATAAAAAGGCCATACTCATGTGTTAATCAAATTTGAATACTCTTAAAACAAGTTGTGAAATTCTTTATTTCTAATATTGTAACCTTGTGCCAAAATTTCTGACATTATTCCCTATAAAATGTGGTGGATTTATGTCTTTGGGCTTTTTGTGTCAAAGTAACTCAATAAACTTGTAACTTGAATTTATAATTTATATTTTCTGTCTTATGTTTTTACAAGTGTAATTATTTTGGGCACTTTTTTTTTTTTAAATCAAATTCAAAACACAGTAGATTTGGATATTACAAGCATTTGTATTTAAAATTTTTGAGTTGTATTAGCTTAAAATGGTTAACATTTTGAAACTAAAAATTAATTCCTTAAAGTTACTTGAGCTAGATTTGTACTTGAAACTCAAAATATCAAGTAGAGAGTACTAAACCAAAAATGTGGATATAACATAAAAACATTTATCAATGGTACTTAAAAATATTTATCTGAAGCTAATAAATAAAGTGTGTTTATTTAACTTTTATTTTAAAGTTTTAGTTACTTAAAATATTTTATGTAATCAGTTTCACCAAAAGTTTTGAGTAAAATTAACTTATTGGGTTTTACAGTGTATCATGCCTGTTGTTATATCCATCATAGCTCTCTAGCTAGCTGCCAGTATTAAGTTTAAGTCTCCAAAGCATGCTGCTGGGCCACGTTTTTAGTTGGACATTGGCTACTTTTTCACTTATGTTCAGTCCAGTCCTTGTACCTCACCATTTTCAGAGGATTTTTTTGTAATGTTTTGATTTGGGCTTTTTTTTTGTTAGTTTTTTGTTAAGCCATTTGTTACTTAACCATGAATCATTCAAGCATAAAAAGGCACCTAACTCAAGGACCATTGTTGTGTATACATATAACAGACACCTAGCACATTATTTTTTCCCGTTTAGTTGAATCTATGAAAAATACCAAAAATAACTCACAGGCGTAATGTAGAATTTTTGCACTATCAAGGTGATTCCCAAAGAGACCTGGTATATCTTGGTATGGTGTGCCCTTAAAAAAATCTGAGGAAACTGAACAAGTGGAGGATAAATAAGTGGCAGGCCAAAAGAACTGTCCACAGCATATGAACATTATTTAAAACGTATGTGCTTAGAAATGATTTCACTGGAATGGTAGCTGTCAAGAAGCTATTCCCAAGGAAGGGGAACAAGAAGAAAAGGTATCCCAAATTACACAAGAATTGGACTGAAAATCAGTGGTAACAGGTCGTATGGAGTCATGAATCTCAAATCGTTATCAGTTTGTATAAAGGAAGTCAGGATAGAGGTACAACAGTGAGTGTCTACAGTCATCTGCAAAACACAGTGTAGATGACATGGCTCTTCAGCCAGTGCAGTTGAAGATACTGTCAAAATTGATGAAATTTGCAAAGCAGAAAAGTACAGACAAATTTTAAGACACCATGCAATACCATCTGGTAAGTGTCTGATTGATAATGGCTTCAGTTTTTAGCATGGCAATAATCCCAAACACGTGCCAATACAGTAAAAGCATACCTGGACAAAAAAAACACACAAGTAAAGAGTATTAGTTATGGATTGGCCTCCAAGGGACCAGTCAGTATAAAGTCAGCCAGTCAGTTTAAAGTCATTATATACAAATGTTGATTCTCAGGGTTGTTGAAGCTTTCCTAGGGATGGTCCAAGACTTTTGTATACTACTGACCTTAAAACATGCAATTAAGGAAAGTAGTATGTTACTTTTAAATTTGTATATTGTGTCCTTTTTTGTTTGTTTTGTTTGTTTTTTGGCAAAATTAATTACATGCAAAGCTTGAGTACAGAGAGAAAGTATAAACACACACACACATATATATATATATATATATATATATATATATATATATATATATATATATATATAAACTCAAGTGAAACTTCTGAACTCTTAGGGGTCTTACAGGCCATCTTACATATTTAAATGCACACTTACATGATCTATATAACTTTGAACTGCTGCTATAAAAGATTGTAGAGCAGGTGTGAGGTGGTGCTCAGAGTAGCAGTGGATAAACTGTACGAGGCACAGGGAAAGATATGATAGCGTAATCAAAGCTAATGATTGTGCAGATTTTCTGTCTGGAGGCTGGAGACAATTATGCCTGATCACAAATAGAAACTGCAAACGTTTAATTGGCTTATAACTTTCCATTTATTTAAGTGATTAATTATTGATTTCTTAATGGTAAAGTCTGACTTTTTAATTGTTTGCGTTAAATAAAAATATTTTTTTTCGTGATTTTTCCGCGTATATATATTCAGGCATATCTAAGATAGCTAAAAACGGACCTTCGCCTTTATAAAGAGTTTCTTCTTCTTTCGAACCGTCTCAGTTGTCGGTGAGGCCGGCGGGGCGGATCCCACACAAGAGTGCAAGAGAAAAATAAAGCAACACAACACAACTTGGCCTTTTCGTACTTTTCGCTGCCGAGCTCCCCTGTGGATATAAAACAGCAAGGTGGGTCATTCGGGAGCCGCTGTATCGAGGCAACGGGTCTCCCGGCGGCCGGCTTGTGGCTAGCACGCGCTGCTGTAGCTATCAGATGCTAAGTCAGTGGTGTGTGCTAACGGTAGTGCGGCCAAGGCCATTTTACCAAATCGAAGAGATGAGATCTGCAAGCTGGCCGTACTGCCGAGGAGGCTCAGACTTGCTAGCGAGTGGTATAGATTTACAGCCCGAGGTCTGAGGAAGCTATATTGACGGGGAGAAAGTGCGGGGTTAGAAAAATGATATCTCTCAAGGCTGCGCAGTTTGGATTAAAGTTAGCCAGATGCTATTAGAGAATAGTTTTAAGGCCTAGGGTTTTTGTCTTGAACACTTACTGTTACAAAACTATAGCTAACTTCACTGTCACTTAAATTACAGCTATAATACATCATGTTAAAAAAAATATATTAGGTCTGCTGTGTTATTTGGGCCAGTTGCTCTAGTTATGTTATTCACCAGTGACCATATTTATTTTCGTGTATAGTATAGTTGACTGTTTCATTTACGAACTTAAGTGTCAAGAATATACATCAGGAGCTTTACATTCTAAGCAGAATAGTTCGCTGTCTCTCCAGAGTACGCACAAGGAAAACTTAATAAAGCTTTCAGTTAACCTCTCAAATATACCCATCCAGCAATTAGTACATCCAGACCCACCTTAGCATGCACATGACGGTATCTCATGTAGTATAGGGACTGATAGCAACAGTTTTCTCAAAGAATTCAGTCGAAATTGTGAAGCACAGTGCAAAAATAAATCCAAATCTGCAGCTTCTCTACTCGTCATATTCTGATACTTTATTCCCAGTTTTGTTTGTTGTTGTTGTTGTTGTTTTTTATCAGTTATTAATATATTAACTCTGGATATCTGCTTATTACAACTTCCAGTCAAGTCATCATGTTTATATTGTAAAAAACTATCTACCACTTAAAATCTGTGTATTTTGCTGCTTGAAATTAATTCGAATTATTTATATGTTGTTGTTTTTAAGGTAACATGAAGCCTAAATCTGCTGTGGCACTAAATGCTGAGTCAGGGGCCTGCTGTGGCTGAATCTATGTAATTCTTATTGATGTAGAAAATTATCTGCAGTGATCCTGCCTAAGAGGATCTATTTGGTGTGTCCTTTTTGAAGGTTTTGAGTGAAATTAATAATTTAACCTAAGATGATTTTCAGGTTAGTCATTAATAAAAGTTATCTTTAGCTGAAGCAAAACAATGACACGGTTCCCTGTGGTCCACAGATAGTTTTGAGTATTTTCCACTATACTTTTTTTTTTCTTTCTGTTTTTTGAGTACATGAAAATATTTTTGTCACCAAAAGCTGAACTGTTATACTTTCAATTCCTAGATGCCCTCAGCAATGAATGCAAACAGGACGGTGCAGTCTGCCAGCCCAGATGTGGGATCCGCTCCAGGGTCAATGGGCAATCTTGCACTTGGTGGACAGTCTGAAGTTTTGAAGCAAGTTCTTGTTGTTATTGAAAAGAAGGTGCGCAACATGGAGAAGAAAAAGGTGAGGACTATTGACCGGTTTGTTCCAGGTCTGCTTGACTAAACTGAATTTCTGACAATAACCAGTTGTCTACATTGTGGTTAATCTTTAAACTGTTTGTTGCATTTTTGCATCTTGTTACAGAGCAAACTGGATGATTATGAAGTCAGGAAGAATAAAGGGGAGGGTCTTAATCAGGACCAGCTGGTGGGTACTTGGAAACCAAAATCATTTTTAAAAGGAATGTAAAACTTGTGAAACATCTGTTCCTTCATCTTTTTAGGAAGCCCTCTCCAAGTACCAGGAAGTCATGAATAACTTGGAATTTGCCCGAGAGTTGCAAAAGACATTTGTCACATTGGGACAAGATGTAAGGTTGAGTTTTAATTTTCTAGAAATGTTCATCAAAGATGTGTACACCCTGGATTGTAATAACTTGATCTTTTGTGGCTCATACTCATTATCCTCAGATCCAGAAAGTAGTGAAGAAGTCTGCAAGGAGGGAGCAGCTGCAGCGGGAGGAAGCTGAGCAAAGAAGGCTGAAGACGGTTCTGGAGCTGCAGTTCATCCTTGATCGGCTGGGTGATGAAACTGTGCGGCAGGACCTGAAGCAGGGAGTTGGTGGCTCACCACTGCTGACAGATGCAGACCTTGCAGTTTTTGATGAGTTCTACAAGCTAGTGGGGCCAGAACGTGACCAAAACATCAGGTTTGTCTAAGGCAATGATACAGAAAACTTGTGCCTAGTTGTGGGTTTTGTGTTTTCTTTTTCCCCATAAAAAGCTGATTTTAAGCGCTTATTTTTATCTGTGCAGGCTCGCTGATCAGTATGAAGATGCATCTGTTCACCTCTGGGACCTGCTGGAAGGGAAGGACAAGGCTGTGGTTGGAACAACATGTAAGCCAAATTTTAACTCATTTCCGTAGTAATCAACTCTGGTGTATTATTCAGTTTCTTAGTTTCTCTATTGCTTTGGCCAATTAGCTAAAGCATTTTATTTCTCCTTTTAGTTTTTTATAGACAAGCAGTTCAGCTTATCAAAGATAATGTCAAGTAAAATAATACTTGAAATAATGTAATTGCAGCCTTGCTAAAATTTATTGCAGAATTAAGGGGCGTCATTATTCAAGACAAATTGGCTTTATTTAGATGCCCAGCTGGCACTGAAAATTGTTGGCAGGACATTTTATCAGATGGATGGTGACACAACAGTCATCTGTAAGCTTTTTATCACACTGAAGCTGGTCATAAGTAATCTGTCGCATACTTTGGGAGTAGTTGTCCGAATCTGGAGATCCCAAATCAATGCGCCTGGTCAAAAGTTACTCCGGTTGTAAGTCAGTCTTAATACATTAATGACATGTGCATGTAGTGTTTTTGTTAATGCAGCAATGTGAATAATCAAGGCTTGGGGCTATTGGCATTACTGCATTCTCAGCGATCTGACCTGAAGCCTCGCACTACTGCATTCAGCTAGGGGGCTGAGAGCTGTGGGCTTATCCTGACTCAGCAGTAGGGCAGGGTGCCAGCAGCCCTGTCGCCTGTGGTTCCACTAGTCAGATTTTTAGAGCCACATTAGGATACTGGTGACCCAGTTCACTGTGACACCTTTCAACCCTTTCCTGTCAGTCAGAGGTCTCATTCAGAGAGTCAGGGTGAGATTAATCAAAGTGACAGCAGACTTTTTCACCTAAAGCATAAGGCAGAGAAAGAAAAGATACTGGGCTGCTTTGGCTGAAGATCCAAAAGCATAAATGCATGAATCATCTTGAAGGTTTTCTACCATTTTCAAGAAAATTATAAATCATGTTTGGATTTATAATCCAATCAGTAAGCTCTTACCAAAATTGTTTCCATTGTATGGGCTTAGATTTTTTTTTTTAATTTATTTTATTTTAAAAACTTACATCAGTCTTCACATTGCCATACTTTTTAGTTCATAGATTTAAAGCAACTTAAGACTGTAAGTTCCCTCATATTTATGTGTGCCAAAAATCCCATTTGGAGGCTGTTTTACAACAATACTAGGGATACTTGTATTGGCCTTTCTGTGCAGTATTTGTTTGTTCTCTGTGAGCTTATCTAGGTTCTCAGTCCTCTGGCATTCTCCCAGAGTCCAAAGACATGTCTGTTAAATAAATTAGTATATTATAAATTGGCCAGAGGTGTGATTGTGAGCATGAATGGTTGTCTCTCTGTGTTAGCCCTGCAGTGGGCTGGTGACCATGCCACAGTGTACCCTGCTTCTCATCTGACATCTGGGAGAGGCTCCAGCCCACCACATGACGCAGAATTGGATAATTGGCTAAACATGTATATGAATAGATACATATTTATAGGAAATATTGTGCTATTTTTGATGCTGTTGTACCTGAAGAATATGACTGTATATGTATAAAGCCAATGCTGTTGTGTATTGTTGTTGTTGTTGTTATTATGGTTATTATTATTATTATTATTATTATTTCATATTGAAGTAGGGTAGGGGGAGGCTAAATCCTACTACTGTCATAAAAATCTGTTTACAATATTGCTCAGCAAAGTGGTTCGTGGTGGTGTTAATTAATGTGGCTTTGGTACTAAAAACTGAGCTGCAGGGAATCATCTTTTTTTTTTTTTTTTTTAAATTATTATTTTTATTGCAAATGTTTGTAGGCTTAGTCTGTATGTGGTGTTGTAGAGACTAAAGGTGGAGTAGCACTGAATTCAACAGTTTTGAAAGTTGGACTTGGAAAATTACCAGAGCCCTACTGTGTCCAACTGAGGAAAGCTGGAGTACTAATGCCATTTTCTACTACATGAATCAACCTTTTAAAGGGATTCACATTTAGAAATGATTAGCTTGTGTTCTTTTCTTTGTAGAACAGTTCAGTTAATGTGTGCATTTGCCTACTATGCATCCACCACCATCTACATCGTGATTAAAAACATTGTTTGTTTTGTAAAGCCATTTTAACCTTTAGCTAGACAACAATGTCTCATTCAGAGGCAGTTCTGAAAGTAATAATAAAAACACTGATCTTTGGCTTTGATTCCTGTGGAAGATGCAGGGGGAAAACATTTTGAGGCTGCAGTCACTAAATGTGTGGTCTTTTTACTGATGAAATTCCTCAAATTTGCACATTTATCTTTTTTAAAAAGTGGAAGTTCAGGTTTAGTGTGGGATGTAAAGCTTGCATCACTGCTCAGTGTTTATTTAATTGAAACTCAGTATTGTTACATCTCGTTTGGAGTTTAGCTTGTTAAGCTCTCCTTAGTGTATCAGAAACACTTCCTGTTAAGTCATCTATTGATCCAAAGGTCCTAATACTGACACTTTGTTATTCCCGTGGCAGCTCAATGCATGCTTTGATGGTTTGAGTTTCTGTTGAAATGCTGAATTTTATTTTATTTTTTTTGTCACCCCCTCTGCTAGACAAGGCACTGAAGGAGACTTTGGACCAGGTTCTGCTGAGTGGGTACTTTGACCGGATTCCATCTCACCAAAATGGAGTGTGTGAGGAGGAAGAAGAAGAGGAAGAGCCAGCTGCTGCTGCAGCACCTGCAGTAGTAGCTGAATCGTCAGAAGCAGAAGAGCAGACTGCCGATCCAGGTCTTGACCACTTTCTGATGTCTTACCACTTAAAAAGTCCTAACATAATCCAGCAATAAAGAAGTCATCACAGCATTCACTGAATAATTTTTCCTCTTTACAGACACTGAAATAATTGAGGAATTCACAGAGCCCATTGCAGTGGAAACAACAGAGGTGAGAGCAAGTTTTTCTCTTCCATCAAAATCTGGGGAGCTTATTATATTTTCATCTTTGTGCTGATGTTTGCTTTATTACTTCCAGTTTGTAAACAGACAGTTCATTCCAGATGGCACATACAGCGGCAGTGAGAAGGAACAGGGAGACGAGTGGACCCGAGAAACGGAGGTATGATGTAATTATGAAGTAGATTTGAAAATTAATGAGCTAACTCAAAGCTAGTAGTAGTAATTAAATATGTTTTGAAAGAAAATACATCTTCTGCTTGTACTTAAATCTCCAAGAGTTTTTTTTTTTTTTTTTTTTTTTTTTTTTTTTGTACAGTCTTTATTAATTCAGTGTTTTTGTAAATTCTGGCTTCTGAAGCTGTTTCAAAACATCAGCAACATGACCATGAAACAGAAATTTGTAGAGAAGAAAAAAACAACTAGCGGCTGCTGCTATCGCAGAAACTAACATTTTCATTCTCTCATTAGAGGGTAATCTTTCTGTACTTTTATTTATTTCAAAAACTTGAAAATTTGGGGATAAATATTGAAGAAGATTTAGGCAACACTTGAAGTTTTATTTATTTATTTTTTTTAAATCCAGTCTATCACATGTTTTGCTAAACTCAAGGAGTGGTGGTTGTGATGACAGCAGCCACACTTCTCTTTAAGTGCAGCTGAAGAAATGTGGTGTAACCTGTTTGCTAAATGGTTCAGTATGCAGTTACCTATAGAGCTCTGTGGAGCTTTTGATTCTGCTCTAGGCAGTACGTGGCTAACAGTTTAACTCCTTTTTACTTATTTGAGTTTGTGTGCTAATCCTGAAGCCAGTTATTTTTCATTAAAGACTTGATTAACCAACTATGATTCAGGATAGAAGTCGTTATCATTTCCAGGCTTTTTCCCCCCTGCGAGTCCTGCTCAGTGTATTGGCATTCATTGGCACCTGCTAACAGAACTTTCTAAGAACTGGTTCTCAACTGGGACAATTTCTCTGTACTCATCTGAAAATGAAACGATTAGTGAGGGGGGGATCCCTCAGGGAGCAGTAAATCTTTTTCACATCCGGGGCATTTCTATATATATACTCTGGCTTTGTCTACTTACAGGTTGTCACATCTATGTTTGAGCACCACCCTGAGATGGTATGAATGCTTGTGACAAGTGTGCAACACACAAGGTTTTGTTTTTAACTGAGGATATCCCATGACTCGGTCTGCCTGACAAGAAAGAAGTTGTCGAGTCAATGAAGTAATTGCAATGCTGGAAAGCTCAGATTACATTTTTGGTCTTAATCTGTGATGTCTTGGTTTACTAATCCTGATGTGAATACGAATGCATACAACTTTTCATGAACATTAAACCACTTTTCAGTGGTTCTCGTTCAGTGCATTTCTCACTCACTTGTCCTCTCCCCCTTCCACTATCAGGCAGTTGCTGCCTTACAACAGCAGCAACCGCAGCAGCAGCCTGTGCAGCCTGCAGCGCCCCCTGTTGCCCTGGATACCCACCCAATGAACTTGACGTCTCCTGCGCCTCCTACTGACCCCATGGCCAGGAAGCAGGTGGTGCAAGACTTAATGGCGCAGATGCAGGGGACGTACAACTTCATGCAGGTGTGGATTTAGTTGAAAGCACTGCTGTTTGTGTTTGGATGTTGTAACTTGGTACTAATTACCTCTATTCTCAGGACTCCATGTTGGAGTTCGATGGACAGCCTATTGACCCAGCCATTGTATCGGCGCAGCCCATGAAACCTGCCCAAAACATGGAGGTGCCACAGATGGGGTGTCCTCCAGGTATGTTGTACCAAAGAGAAACAGTCTTTATTTTATTTGTTTTAAGTTATGTCAGGTCTGACAATGTTTAAATTGTCTTAGTTCATCCTGAGACCCGGCTATCACAACCCAACTCTGTTCCTGTTCAACCTGAGCCCACACAAGTAAGTACTTAAATATAAGCAAACATGCTGTTAGAAATTGTATGGAGAATGGGTGTAATTTCTACTCCTACTGTTTACAGGTTCCAATCATATCTCCAACACCACCACCTATGTATCAGACCTCACACACACCAGATCCTCGACCCTCAGCAGAATCCATTGACCCCATCCAGGTAAACTGTGGTGGGACTTCAGTAAAGCTTTAATTTTTAAACTCTTTATATATGGAGTAGTTTTTCCATTGAAAGGTGGGGAAGTGCTCATTGCAGTCATGTGAAATTTTGCTGACCGTTTTTAATGTGATGTGTATTATGCCTTCCCTGCTCAACAGCCCTCCATGTCTTTGTCGGAGCAGCCTCCACCCTCTACAGTTCTCCCTCCAGCCTCACAGACGCCGGTGTTCCAGCCTGTTTCCAAAGCTCCTCACAGTGGTGGCATCAATGTCAACGCAGCACCATTCCAGTCCATGCAGACAGTAAGGCTTTGCTTCCTTTTGATTTTTTTTGTTTTTGGAGGTATAAATATTAACTGCTTCTCATGTCATAAAATAGCCTGTGTTAAAACCATGTTGTTCTTTATGGCAATTTCAGGGTTTACTCCATGTGGGGTTCTGCTTTGTTTCATGTATTCCACACATGCACTGTTTTCCATATCTTTGGTCCTCTAATTTTGTTAAACATTCACACACTTGTCAACTTTTCAAGCTGTTCAGCCAAATACAACAAACAAGCTGCTTTTTAGCATGCATGTGTGGAACGTGGTTGGATACCCTCAGTTGTGGTGTTGTAGCATTCACAGTTCTCGTGCATCGTGCAGCTGTTCCCCTTCCATGCTTGGAGTGTGATTAAAGAAAAAATGTTACTGAAATCTGGAGCATCAAGCGCATCATGTGGATAAACCAGCTGTTTGGAGCACAGAGTGCTCTTCACCACTGGAGTCACAACAGAAGTTCATTAATGACTTACTTTTTTTTTTGTTTGTTTGTTTTGTTTGTTTTGAGTCCTGAAGTGACCTTATCACATTGCGTTTAAAATACGTTTATAGCAGAACAGTAGAAATCAGGAAATGGGTGGCAGTGGACTTTACTCCTAATAACCATGTGACCTTTCCTCTGATTTTTGGCTTCATAACAATGTGGGTTTTGTTCATCCCTCAGGTGTTCAACCTTAATGCTCCAGTCCCACCAGCTAATGAGGCTGAGGCTTTGAACCAGGCCAGCCAGTATCAGAGCTACAATAACCAGGCCTTTAGCAGCCAGCCACAGCATCCAGTGGAGCAGACGGAGATGCAGCCAGAACAGCTGCAATCTGGTGGGCAGACTTTAAATTTTATCTTCGCAACTTAAGTTTTCCTGTCTTTTTTTTTTTTTTTTTTTTCCCCTTCCTAGAGGCTTCACTGCAGTTAAACTTTATTTAAATGCATGTTCTTGTTCAACTACAGACTGAGTTATTGTGTTTTGGACCCCTTGCTATCTTGGTTTATTTTTTAGTAGTTGGTGCCTTCCATTCCCAAGACCAACCTGGAGGCCATCAACAGCCTTCCCAGCAGGGTCCAGGCTTTGGCAGGCAGGCTCAGTCCTTCTATAACAGCAGAGGTATGTCTCGTGGTGGACCTCGCAACGCCCGGGGCATGATCAATGGATACAGAGGCTCATCAAATGGTTTCCGAGGTATGATAACACCCTCAGCTGTAAGTTAGTGGTTTCACTTTGAAACAAGACTGAATATGTAATTTATTTGTTCATTTCTTTATTTTATTTTTCCATCCATCCATCCATCCATCCATCTTTATCCGGGGCCGGGTCGCGGGGGCAGCAGCCTAAGCAAAGAGGCCCAGACCTCCCTCTCCCCAGCCACCTCCTCCAGCTTATCTGGAGGAATACCAAGGCGTTCCCAGGCCAGCTGAGAGAGATAATCTCTCCAGCGTGTCCTGGGTCTGCCCCGGGGCCTCCTCCCGGTGGGACATGCCTGGAACACCTCACCCAGGAGGCGCCCAGGGGGCATCCTTGTCAGATGCCCGAACCACCTCAGCTGGCTCCTTTCGATGTGGAGCAGCAGCTGCTCTACTCTGAGCCCCTCCCGGATGGCCGAACTTCTCACCCTATCTCTAAGGGAGAGGCCAGCCACCCTTCGGAGGAAGCTCATTTCTGCCGCTTGTATCCGCGATCTCGTTCTTTCGGTCACTACCCACAGCTCGTGGCCATAGGTGAGGGTAGGGACGTAGATCGACCGGTAAATTGAGAGCTTCGCTTTTACACTCGGCTCCCTCTTCACCACGACGGACCGGTGCAGCGTCCGCATTACTGCAGCCGCAGCCCCAATCCGTCTGTCGATCTCCAGCTCCCTTCTCCCATCACTCGCGAACAAGACCCCGAGATACTTGAACTCCTCCACTTGGGGCAGGAACTCATCCCCGACCCGGAGTGGGCACTCCACCCTTTTCCGGCTGAGAACCATGGCCTCAGATTTGGAGGTGCTGATCCTCATTCCCGCTGCTTCACACTCAGCTGCGAACCGTTCCAGTGCGAGCTGGAGGCCCTCACCCGATGAAGCCAACAGAACCACATCATCTGCAAAAATCAGAGATGAGATTCTGAGGCCACCAAAGCGAAAGCCCTCCGCCACTTGGCTGCGCCTAGAAATTCTGTCCATAAAAATTATGAACAGAACCGGAGACAAAGGGCAGCCCTGGCGGAGCCCATCACCCACCGGGAACGAGTCCGACTTATTGCCGGCAATGCGAACCAAGCTCTTGCAACGGTTGTATAGGGATCGAATGGCCCGTAGCAATGGGCCAGACACCCCATATTCCCGCAACACCTCCCACAGGACACCCCGAGGGACACGGTCGTATGCCTTCTCCAAGTCCACAAAACACATGTAGACTGGTTGGGCAAACTCCCATGCACCCTCAAGTATCCTGGAGAGGATAAAGAGCTGGTCCAGTGTTCCACGACCAGGACGTTCTCTTTTATTACACATTTGTATTTGGTAGCATGAGTTTCTCATGCATTAATTCTAATTTGTGTCTTTGTGTTTCCAGGTGGCTACGATGGTTATCGTGCTCCTTTCGCCAACTCTCCAAACTCGGGATATGGACAAACTCAGTACAGCACACCTCGGGATTACTCAAATGGGAATTATCAGAGGGTATGAAAGAAGTGTTCAAACTGTACGTGATCTTTGTTGCTGTTTTGTTGTTACAATTTCTAAAACATCCCTTTTTGTTTTTTCTTTGTTAGGACGGTTACCAGCAGAACTACAAACGTGGAGCTGGTCAGGGACCCAGAGGAGTGTCAAGAGGCAGCACTCAAGCAATGCGATCCTGAAAAGGCCTTTTCATAATGACTGTGACTGATTAACTTGCACCACACTGAAAATCCAGAATTCGAGAATGCATTTGCCCCATCTCACTCACGCCCATTGTTTTTGTTTTTTCTTCTTTCCCTCTCGTCCATCTCTTAAATCAAAGTAATGCCTGCTTTGATATTTGGAAGTCATTTAAAGTTTCAAACGCAAGCTAAACTGTAAATCAATGATTTACATATGCCCTGTGTCTCAATCTTCCTGTAAACTTGAACGATTTCATAAGTTATGTTTTTTTTAATTTTTTTTAATTTTTTTTGTATTTAAAAAATACACCTGCCACTGGTCCAATCCCTGGGAGTTGTTTTTTTGTTTTGTTTTTCCCCTGTTCTTTTCTGTAATTTTGGCTCCAAAAAAAGGCATTTACGTTCAACAAGCTCCCATTTCCTTGTTTGTAAATGGATGTTGCTTCAAGAGTTTCAATAAAGTTGTGTTGCATACCTGTGCTTCATCCTTGAGTTTCTTGCTGTAGGGTAAATCTCATTTTACTTATGTTATTGCTCCAAAGAGGTCTCCAAAGATAACACTAATGTAGTGGCAGGCATCTTTCTCAGTAATTGTTTTGACCCAAAAAACACACTGCGCATGTCCCCCAACACAGAGTAATATAGTGTACGCTGTTAAGTGCAAGTCCCGTTCAGTGTATTGGCATTCATTGGCACCTGCTAACTAAACTTTCTAACAACTGGTTCTGAACTGGGACAGTTTCTGTACTCATCTGAAAATGAAACTACAACAGATTAGTGAGGGGGGCTGAAATCCCTCAGGGAGCAGCGCGCGCGCACACACACACTTACAGGTTGTCTCATCAATGTTTAAGCACCAGCCGAGATGGTATGAATGCTTGTGACAAGTATGCAACACACAGGGTTTTGTTTTTGTTTTTAACTGAGGCTATCCCATGACTCTGTCTGCCTGACAAGAAAGAAGTTGTCGAGTCAGTGAAGTAATTGCAATGCTTGAAAGTTCAGATTACATTTTTGGTCTTAAACTGTGGTGTAGGATTGCAATGATATATACATCGGGGAAACCAAACAACCTCTGTCGAAGTGGATGGCACAACACAGAAGAGCTAACTTTTCAGGGCAAGACTCCGCAGTCTATTTACACCTACAGGCCAATGGACACTTTCCATGATGAGGATGTGCACATCCTGGATGGGGAGTCAAGGAGGGGGCCTAAGGTTATATCTTTTGCCATCTTACAATGCTGTGATTGCAGCCATTCCCAAACTCTCTGTGAATGGTACTCATGATCTTTGACCAATGGGCCTTGATCAGTGGTTGTTGATCAATGGTCATGACAATTTGCATATTACCGAATTTTCACGACCATAAGACTCACCGTACTAAAAGGCGCAGTCTCAGTTATGTGTGCCATTACTGTATTTAACACACACATAAGGCGCACTGGATCATAGGGCGCATACAAGTATGCGTGTTTAAAAATAAAGCGGGAGCAAAACTGAGTTAGGTACTCACATTTTTATTACCGGTAATTGTCATCATCATCAGCATACAAACATACAAGTATGCGTATTTAAAAATGAAGCGGGAGCAAAACTGAGTTTGGTACTCACATTTTTATTACCGGTAATTGTCATCAATCAAACCCATCGAAGTCCTCATCCTCTGTGTCTGAATTGAACAGCTGTGCTAAATCTCCATCAAACATTCCAGGTTCACTTTCTTCACCGTCAGAGTCACTTTCCGTGCCGTGCGGCTCCTCGGAAATGATGCCGGCTTTTGCGAAAGCTCGAACAACAGTGCCAGCAGACATGTTAGCCCAAGCATCTACAATCCATTGGCAAATTGTGGCGTAAATCGCCCGGCGCTGCCTTCCACTCTTGGTGAAACTGTGGTCTCCATCGGTCATCCATCGCTCCCACGCCGCTCGCAGCCTTACTTTGAACGGGCGGTTCACACCGATGTCCAGCGGCTGGAGTTCCTTTGTCAGGCCTCCCGGAATGACAGCAAGCTCACAGTTCATTTGTTTCACTAGCTTTTTCACATTGGCTGTGAGATGGGCACGCATAGAGTCACAGATCAACAGCGATGGTGATGCGTGGAAAAAACCACCTGGTCTCCTTACATACACCTCCCTCAGCCAGTCTTTCATCATTTCCTCATCCATCCAGCCCTTTTCATTTGCCTTAATGATGATTCCTGCTGGAAACTTCTCTTTAGGCAAAGTCTTTCTCTTAAAAATCACCATAGGCGGCAGTTTCTGTCCATTAGCATGGCAGCCAAGCACAACAGTAAAAGAAGACTTTTCGTGCCCCGTTGTGCGTATCGCTAGCGTGCTGGTCCCCTTCTTCTCCACAGTGTGACTCACCGGGATGTCAAAAGTGAGCGGGACCTCGTCCATGTTTGTGATGTGGCTGGGCTGGATGTTTTTGTCGGCGATGTGTTTGCTGCAGTAGGAGCGGAAGATGGCCAGCTTTTCATTACCGGTATAATCCGCTGGAAGTTGCTGCGCTACCGTAGTCCTGGTCCGGATGGAAAAATGGCACCGTTTCATAAAACGAAAGCACCAAGACGGACCTCCTCGGAAATGTTCAATTTTCATTTCTTCTGCTAGCGAAACTGCTTTTAGTCGAATGGTGACCGTCGAAACGCTTCTCCCGCTCGTTCTTTGCTCGATGATCCACCGCTCGAGTCTTTCCTCCAACTCGGGCCACCTCGCCTTATGTCCGCGGAAACTCAGCTGCGTCTTCTTGACCTGTCGGAGCTTGTTTTCCAGCTTCCTCCACTTGCGAACCATCGATTCATTAATCTTAAATTCTCTCGCGGCTGCTCGATTTCCATGTTCCTCCGCGTAGCTGATGGCCTTCAGTTTAAACTGTGCTTCATAAGCGTGTCTCTTTGCCATTTTCAGGGTTGTTAAAACAACGATGTTCCACATAATCGCACATACCTGACCTTTTATACAGGTATGTGCGATTGTCCGGTATATACGATCAACGCCCACACTTCACCCTTTAGCGTTCTCATGGTGTTCTCTACTACGTCCTCCTTACAACACACAGGGCGCACTGCACTATAGGGCGCGCCGCACTTTTTAAAGAAAATCTAAGGCTTTTATGTGCGCCTTATAGTTGCAAAAATACGGTAATGATCAAAGAAATGACCTCACAGCCCATTGTTCATTCGGTGGGCTGATTTCAGTTATTGTGCAAACATGTACTGTTTATAAGGTTGGGGAAACCTGCAGTCAGCTGAAACTGAATAAGTCACTTGGATGAGTGATGAAACGTTTCTCCCATTGAAAACGCTACGTCGAGATGAACAGAATCTACCTTTTGGGATTTACTTACCTGGATGATTGAGCATGCATCAAGACATCTTTTTCTCAGTACAGACGTCTTATTTTAAAGACGATTGTAGTGAAAATTCAGTTTCGTTGGCTCACGTGACTCTTAACTTTACTTTTAATTGCAACCAAAATATCTTCTCTGTAATGTTATCAGTCTAAGCGTCTCTCCTAAAAAGGAAAAACTGAAAACATCTAGCTGGTTGCTCAGTGTGGGATGCAGCATCACCCTGTGGCCAGAGAGTAGACACACTGTAGTGCCGTGCTGACACGGGACAAAGCAAAACTAATTTTACACTATAAATTGCTGCTGTAATGTCTCTCCAAGCTATTTTAAAACCCGTTTTGTCCACACTGAATTCAATTAGTGACTTTGTAATAGACTTGGAAAAAAGGCGCTGTGTGATAGCCGTCAGTCAAATATTTTCTCAAACTATTGAAAGGAAAAAGTCCCCAAACACTTTACTTTAACGTGTTATAACAGTTGTAGATAAGTCTTTCATTTTAATTTTTTAATTTATTTTTAGTTCAACTGATTCTCTCCCCGTATGATATGCTTTCGTTTGCGTATTCAATAAATAGGTCAAAAACAAAAACAAAGCCTCACTTGCAAGTACATGTAGAGATTTAACCAAAATTATTACTAGAAGCCGAGGCTATTCAATAGAAAATATAAGAGGCCATCGTTTCGTTTTTATTTAACTTACATGTATTTGTCTTTTTAAGTATAACACAAAGCATTTCGCTAAAAAAAATACATGACAGGGTAACGGAAATTAATTATTCTAGGTTTAAAAAAAAAGAGCAAAAATTAAAGAAAAATTAACAAATAAATAGAAAATATCCAATATCCTTGTCTTTACCATTGCTTTCAGAATAGACTAAAATGTGTGGGGGCAGTGATTTACCCCCCACACACACACTTCGTTGAACTTGCTCCAGTTGTAAATGTACGCTCAACACAGGAAACTTTTCAAAGAAAGTCGCACAATTCTGACGTCATGCAGGGGTCCTCCATGAAGCGCAGTCTCCACGTGAATTTATCAACAGCGTGATGGCTGGCGTGTAAGCTTAGCGTGCAACTTGCTGTGTTTTTACAAAAGCTAAAGGCCTGACAGTTCATCTGTAATATCAGGTAACCGGAAACGGGTCCATCCTACAGTGTTTCGTGTGTTTTGCTAGTTTGATCCTTAAATATTTTTGTTTTAGCTGTAAGTTAGCTCCACTGAGTTCTTCCTCCTGTTTCTGTTGTCAGCTCTTTGCGGCTCTGGCTCCACCGCTTTTGTCACACTGTTTAACTAGTATCTGCTTCTGTGTGATTTTGCTATCGGACAGTTATTCTCTCTCTCAGGAGCAAATAGACGATGGCAACCGTCCGTAAGAAGGTAGACAACCGGATCCGGGTCCAGATAGAGAATGGGGTCGCTTTGCAGCACAGGACCTTGTTTGTTGTGGTGGGGGATCGTGGCAGAGATCAGGTAATCCCATCACTCCCCGCGCATTCAAGACACATTAGCTTGCATTAGGAGCAGTGAGCTTATTTTACCTGCAGGGTTGTGAATTTACATGTGTGTAACTGAGCATTAAAACACAGTTGCCCCTCTCTGTTGTCCAGGTTGTCATCCTACATCACATGCTGTCTAAAGCTGCTGTGAGAGCTCGACCCTCGGTGCTCTGGTGCTATAAAAAAGACCTGGGATTCAGCAGGTGTGTGTGAGCTCACAGGAGAGAGGGTGTAATCTGTCAAATATTTAAAGAGTTCCCCAAATCTGGGATTTAAAAAAAAGTGTTTCTCATCATCATCTCATTCGCGAAACAGCAATAGAAAGAAGCGCATGAAACAGCTGCAGAAGAAGATTAAAACTGGCACGTTGAACCTGAATCAGGACGACCCATTTGAACTCTTTGTTGCCGCAACCAACATCCGTTACTGTTACTACAACGAGACGCACAAGATCCTGGGAAACACCTACGGCATGTGCGTCTTACAGGTGAGTCTCTGCTCTGGTTTAAAAAAGATTTTAGAGTAAAATAAACCACTAGGCTTGTGGTACAATAGTGTGACATCTGCCTGCAAATGAATAGTTACAGGGTTTGAAATGAACTTTAAGTCAATCTTTATTTGCCCTTACCTATTACTTGTCATATTGCTCATACTAAGCTTGGCCAAAGCTTCAAATAATGAAGTTAGCTGAGCCAAAAGCTGCACATTGCTCTAAACACAGTTTCGTGTGCTCATGGATCAGTACAATTATGCTTAATATGGTCGTTTCTGACAATGAAGCTCCACCCACCCGCTGTTCGAACGTTCTGTTTGGAAAGTACAGCCAATCAGAAAAAGGTTGGTTTAAACAGAAGGGCTTCTAGGTGCCTTCTTTGTCACACTGGATGAACTGAGAGGTTAACAGAGACCTCATTTTGAGCATCTTCTAAACATCCCTGTTCATTTTTCTAAATGCTCTTTAAATTTGACCTTGTTTTTGTTTTTTTCTGTTGATGAACTTATGTTCCTGTTCCTTACAAACAAGAACATAAGTGCATTTGATCAGATCACATTTGAGGACAGGTGGGGTGGGGAGGTGCATCAGGTGTTTGATTTCTATTGTTTCTCTTGTCACACAGGACTTTGAAGCTCTCACTCCTAACCTCTTAGCAAGAACTATTGAGACTGTAGAAGGTGGCGGTATAGTGGTCCTACTGCTCAGGACCATGAAGTCTCTGAAACAGCTGTATACAATGACTATGGTAAGGATTTAATTTATTATTAGATTCGGTTTGCTCTTCTGATGACGTGGAACCCACTGTGACCGACTTTCCCCCCCCCACCCCTTCTTCTTTCTCCAGGACGTGCACTCTCGATACAGGACCGAGGCTCATCAGGATGTGGTTGGAAGGTTTAATGAGAGGTAGGTGCTTTGCCAAGAGTTCATTGAGTTTGAAGTGTATTTGCTCAGAGGAATGAAAATTGAACCGTCATATTAAAAATGTGGTTTTATTTTTGTGTTTTTTAAGGTTCATTCTATCTTTGGCGTCCTGCAAAAACTGTGTCGTCATTGATGACCAACTTAACATCCTGCCAATTTCCACCCACATGGCGAACATTAAACCAGTTCCGCCAAAAACTCAGGTACCTTTTTTAATTATATAGTATAAAAGGTTTTTTTAATCGGTTAGTTATTCAGCAGATAGTTTGCTGACAGCAAGCTTCATAGTGGTTATCCTGCACATGGGAGGATTAATGGTTTAGACGTTGTTCTGCTTTTGTGTGTTTATGATTTATGATTTTATGACTATTAACTTGCATAAAACAGGCACCCAGGATTTATTGTCTGTACAATATGTAGGTTGCACTGCGTTCGGTCCCTTTTTAAATAAGTTTAAAAATGTTTCATACATTATAAAGACCAGTCGGGCCTCTTTGAGAAAGAGTTGGAGGGTTTTACGGACAGGCATTTCTGGCTGCTCTGAGAAGAAGCAATGATAATGTTTTTCCTGCTGTTGCTTAGGATACTGTGCTGAAAGTCTCTGAAAAACCAATAAGTGCACATTTAGGGAGAAAAAAAGACTCCATTCTGACTGGCTCTCTCGTTCCCCTTCAGGAGGACAGGTTGCCTCCTCGAGAACAGGAGCTGAAGGATCTGAAGGAGTCCCTTCAGGACACTCAGCCAGTCGGTGTATTGGTGGATGCATGCAGGACTATGGACCAGGTCAGGGCCTTTTAAATGCTACAGACACATTCACCTCCTATAACTGAATTCAAGTTGACTGCAATGTTATAGTTAAACAGTAAGTAGCAGATGTGCAGGTGTCCCAGTTGTTATTTTGAATATTTTCTATAGGCAAAGGCGGTGTTGAAGTTTATTGAAGCAATATCAGAGAAGACACTGAGGAGCACTGTGGCTCTGACTGCTGCCCGTGGTCGAGGCAAGTCTGCAGCTTTGGGGCTGGCTGTTGCTGGAGCTGTGGCTTTTGGGTATATATGACTTTCATCAATGCCATTTTAAAATATCAGCTTTGTCTGTTTTTATTCTTCTCGCTCGTCACCTGTTATTGTAACTTTTTTTTTTTTTTTTTTTTAAAGCTACTCTAATATCTTTGTAACTTCGCCGAGCCCGGACAACCTTCACACTATGTTTGAATTCATCTTCAAAGGCTTCGATGCCCTGCAGTATCAGGTAGGTTCTGACTCTTCTCTGCACCACTGATGTCATGCGCACATGGTGAGCACGTACTGCTTCTTACTCCCATTTTAATTCGCAGGAGCATCTCGACTATGAAATCATCCAGTCTTTGAATCCAGAGTTCAATAAAGCAGTGGTGCGGGTGAACATATTCAAAGAGCATCGGCAGACAATTCAGGTAAACAAGACTAATAAAAAAAAAAAAAGTGTCTTCTTTTACAATAAAAAGTGAAATTTACACCTGATCTGATCGCACCATTACTGTGGCCCAACAGTATATCCACCCAGGTGATGCAGTGAAGCTGGGCCAGGCTGAACTGCTTGTCATCGACGAGGCCGCAGCAATCCCTCTTCCTCTTGTTAAGAAGCTGCTCGGGCCTTATCTGGTTTTCATGGCCTCCACCATCAACGGGTCAGTTTAAAACCTGAGTCATATTTATACACCACAAGATGCTGGTTAGTTTTGAATATATTAAATATATTACCGTGAAGACTTTTTTGAGTAAAATGATCAATGAGAGAAATGAGGCACTTAAATATGGAACTCCTGAACAGAAGTCAGGGCTCTAACACACAAAAATGTGCATAAACATGCTTATTTAGTCCCAATTTAGTCACACTTACCCTCTGTCAGCACATTAGACAAACGACTTTCCCGTCTCCTGACAGCTGACAATGACCTAACTAAACAACAATAACAGCTGGTTATAAGCTAACATCAGGCCAGCTAACATTAGGTTTAAGTGTGCCACCATAGCTATGTGCAGTCTACTGACATCTAGTGATGCGATGTTGCACACTGCACCTTAAGTCTTAAGGCACTGCCTTTCAGATCATCACACAGATCAAGTTTTGTGGCTGGGATGCTCAGAGCAGTTGCACTGGCACAAGGAAATGCAAATTGGCTGTTGAGCTAAGCCTTTTCAACATGACTGAATCCAAAACCAAGCAACTTATACAGCACACAGTGTGTTTTTGTGCAGTCGGTGTTTAAAACTGATCATATTTGGAATTAAGGGAGCGAAATCCATCATAATGTTCACAGTTCCAGCAGCACAGGCATGAGATCCTGGGACTTAATGTCCTTCTATCTTTATCTTCAGTACTTGTTGTTATTGCTGTAAATAAGTTTATGCAATCATACATTTCAGCTTTAAGCTGTAGGAATATTGAATGAAGGGCTAAAATAAGCAGACAGGGCACTATTTTCAGTTTTTTTTTGTTTGTTTTTTTAAAAATCAAAACAAAAATTTTGCTGAATTAGTTGAAGACCAGTTGAGAAGTGCACACACCTGAGCTACTCGAGCGCAAGAAGGTGCAACCAGTGAATTTTCAAATTTCTGTTTCCGTGCTAATTATTTGTATTTCTGCAGCTATGAAGGCACCGGGCGCTCTCTTTCCCTCAAGCTGATTCAGCAGCTGAGGCAGCAGAGCGCAGACAGTCAGCAGAGCATGTCTGCAGAGAACAGAACCACCAACACAGCCAGACTATCAGCAGGTGAGGATCTCAGTTGCTCACCGTGTTTATGTTCAGTGCATCTGTATCATGTGACTCACTGCTGTGTACCCGTTTCCGTTTGCAGCTCGTTCTCTCCACGAGGTTTCTCTGCACGAGTCCATTCGGTACTCTCCGGGAGACCCTGTAGAGAAGTGGCTGAATGAGCTGCTCTGTCTAGACTGCCTCAACATTCCCAGGCTCATTTCCGGCTGCCCGCTTCCACAAACATGTGAACTGTATCCTTTGTTTCCCTAATAATCCCGCCTGAGGCAAATTTACATGTGTAATTATTATTTTTTTTGCTGGGTGAGCATTAAGTAGGCACAGTGTGGTATTTTGTGCATAGATCAAACATTTAAAGTTAGGCTGCAGAAAATGCTGTGGACAGTTATTATTTAAAACACTGAATTTGATCTCAGTATTGAACTCTGTGCAATAGAAACTAAAAAAAAAAATTGCCAGATTTCTAATCTATGGTGCACATCACATCACCTACATTCACTATGCAAGTTTGCATTTGTCCTTATCTAATGCTGTGCAGATACTATGTGAACCGAGACACACTGTTCTGTTACCACAAAGCGTCTGAAGCTTTCCTGCAGAGGTTGATGGCTCTCTATGTGGCATCGCACTACAAGGTGATTGTCGATTGCAGTCCTTTGACTTTAATTTATTTATTTCATTCCCCCCCCCCCCCCCCCCCCCCCCCCCCCCCTTAAATCTAACGGCAGCGCAGTGCCCTGCACAGTGTTGTCATTTTTGTGACTCATATTTTTGTCTCCAGAATTCCCCAAATGACCTGCAGATGTTGTCTGACGCTCCGGCTCATCACCTCTTCTGCCTCCTGCCACCTGTTCCTCCCACACAAAACTCACTACCTGAGGTCCTTGCTGTGGTGCAGGTACTGTAATACACTCACAGACCCACTGTTTTAAATCATAGGGTGGGAAATGAGTAGTTAATGAAATTCTACTTATTAGTTATTTATTACAAACCAACAAAATTACGATATTTGCAAAAAGATTCATAACTGCTTATATGGGCATCTCAAATCTTTGTAAATGGTAAAGAGTGTGTAACATCTCTATAAACATTATGTAGGTGTTGTAATTGATTTGTGTAGACTCTATTTTAAAAAAGTGTATAGCTGGGCATAGGGCTGTTCGATATAACGATATATATCGGATGACGATATAAAAACGTCTATCGTTTCATTTTACGCTATCGTTTGTTTCGTGGTGTCGCAAAATAAACTGTTTACGGCAATATTTTTTCATCGTTTTGATGGTCACTGTAGTGGTTATATTAATTTCTTAAAGTTCTCTCTTTCTCTTATATTTAATATAACCACACTACGGACGGACAAGCGCCTGTTTTTATGCGTTGTGGTTAGCAACAACGACGGTAACAGCATCGCATGTCCGCTTGTTTATGTTCCACATAAACCTTTCACAATAAAGCTCAAGATCCTGTTGAGACTTTTCAAAATAAACTGAATCACGTGAAAGAGCAGATTATTTACGGATGAGAAGTAAAAAAGTATGGAACGCCAGGACTGCCATAATGAATTAATTAAATACACCATTAAATAATTAATTAAATGTGGCAATAATTAATTAAAATTGGAATTAATTAATTAAATAAATAGTTATGACACATGTAATTAATTAATTATTGACACATTTAATTAATTATTTATGTATTTCACATTTTAATTAATTATTGACACATGTAATTAATTATTGACACATTTAATTAATTATTTATGTATTTCACATTTTAATTAATTATTGACACATTTAATTAATTATTGACACATTTAATTAATTATTTAATGATATATTTATTTATTTCATTTTGGCAGTCCTGACGCCTGGCTCTCGTCATGAAATAATTTTATCTGTCAGCCTCACCCATCAAACTCAGGGGGCGGGGTTAACGCTGCCCATGCAGCTTCTCTAACATTTGATTGGTTGCCGTGCAAAGTAAGTCAAAACAGGTCGATCCTAGAAAATCGATTGCTTGTGTAGACTTGGGGCAGCCAGTTATCCCAGAATGCAGATCAAATCACAAGCAGCAATGGTGGTGGTGTAGTTTTAAAATACCCCGTTTTTCTGTCACCAGCTACACTTTTAACAGTGTTTTAGCCGCGAATGTCACGACGTATGTCTGGTCAGGTTGTCAACATAGAACATGTTTGCAAAAGTGCTCAGATGTTTTCAGAGATTTCACTAGCTCTGCTAACAGTTAGCATGCAGAGTGCACCGAGGGGGTTACGTTAACCGGTTTGTTTACATATTCCACTCTCCGTGTTCCACATGTTGCATTCGCAGATTCTCATTTTCACCGAACGATCGTCTCTTTCCGCCTGGTCTTGTGTCTCTGTGCTTCTGTAACATAAAGAACGAGCTGACATTTTTCTCACGAAACCAGCGATCAGCTCAGCAGACCCTCAGTTTACCTGCATGCATCCTCCTCCTCATCTGTCAGCTGTTTAACACCTGCTGCTAATTCAAGAAACACGCCTAGTTACCTGGTGATAGTCACAGTTTAACTGGGCAGCCGGTGCTCGATATAACGCAATGTCAGCGCATTTTTCTGCACAAGATAAGTAAATATAGTGTTTTCCCCGAGCGCAGAGCTGCTGGAGCTCGTTTCCTTACAGAGCACTTTATAGGCGAACAGCTTTATCAGCGGCTGATGTCCAATCACCGGCACACAGCTTTCAAACCTCAGCTGAGTTTTAGCTCTCAGTGGTTAAACGCTGGACTTCATTCACTCAGGTTCTGTCTGTCGGGTCACGTTTACTTCGCTGTTTTATTTACAACTGAGCAAATCGGTTTGGCTGAGGTTAAAGTTACGTTTCATAACTGCATAGTTTCACAGACGTTTAATGGTTCACTGGCACATGTGTTAGACTGAACTATCATCTAAATATCATCTGTTTTTTAATAGTTATTCAACTGTATTCTAAGCACCAGCTGTCTGTTAGAATGTGATTTTTTCTCTCTCTCTGTTGGCAGAGGTATAAAAATGCGCAGGAAAATCTGACATGCATGGCGAACTTCACCGACGATATTTAGGGAGGAATAAACACACATCAAACATAAATGAACCATTTGTCTGTCTCCATAATTGAGAGAATTTTCTCTTCTTATGTCAACACTCTCTCTCTTTTTTTTTTCTTTTTTTTTGCTTTTTCGGTCATGTTATGTTTACCTGTCAAAGGCTTGTTACAAACTATGAAACACATTGTGCAGACTTCTGGATGTTAGAAGAAAACTAATACTGCTCATGAATGAGACTAAAGGCAGGAAGGTGTCCTTTAAAACTAAACATGTTAATAGGACCTCCCTGTTTATATCATAGTTTATGATATAGCACGTGTATTTCAGTAATAGCCTGCTGAGGCCACTATACGTGCTGGCCTCATATCAAATGTGAAGGCAGACTGAGTCTATGTTTGACGTTTGTTTATATCTAATCTTCCTTTTCAAACATTTAAACAGCAGCGAGTCTGCAGCTGAGGGAATACAAATTCAAATTGTCGGAACAGGTTTGCTCGTTTCTTGGATTCATTTGGTGATTTATTAAATGTATAACTGTTATTCTAATCTGCTGCTGAGTCTCTTACACTTTTCTTTATGCTGTATATTTTCACGTCTCTGGAATAGTTGGCAGTTAGATAGTCAGCTGTGAAACTGTGTGTTAACTCATGGAGCTGAGGATATCGTGGATATGCTGACCTCGCTGCGTGGTGTACAGAGCGAGGTCAGCATGATTAATATTCACAATAAAAATATTAGCCGAACATCATGAAGTCTGTATGTGTTTCATAGTGTCGAACAACCTTTGTACAGTTAAAGCCAGCAGTTACTACATGACGGAAACACCAACGTTATCTCTTTTATGTGTTTATACACAGGTCACGCTGATTACTGAACAAAAACCCAAAGATCAGATGTTAAACAGATTTATTTGCTCTCTCTCCTCCTTAAACATGTTTTTAATGTTAGTTATAATTCAGAATTGGCGACTGAAACACGTAGGACACATAAGAACATCAGGAAATAAAACGTCGATAAATATAACCTCAGTAAAAGAAGTCAGCGGGGGTTACTACAGCTGTGTACCGGGGCCTGCGCTTTGTCGGTGGGATTGCTTGCGAGGCGAGCGGGTCTATCCCACGCTTTGCCGTGAGACTGGGCAGACATCTCCGAAATCATCGAAACACTTTTGCAAAGAGGCTGTATCTTGACAAACCGACCAGACACATGAAGATTAAACCACTACATTCTCGGCTAAAAAAATATTAAAACGGTATTTGGTAACACACAAACAGGGTTTTTCAAAGCTCAGTTCTGTTAGCTTCCACATGCCGGTTGTTGTGTGCTAGAAACAATGGCCACCAGGCCAAAGCAATGGTTTTGACTCGATCAGCGTTAACCCCGCCCCCTGAGTTTGATGGGTGAGGCTGACAGATAAAATTATTTCATGATGAGAGCCAGGCGTCAGGACTGCCAAAATGAAATAAATAAATATATCATTAAATAATTAATTAAATGTGTCAATAATTAATGAAATGTGTCAATAATTAATTAAAATGTGAAATACATAAATAATTAATTAAATGTGTCAATAATTAATTAATTACATGTGTCAATAATTAATTAAAATGTGAAATACATAAATAATTAATTAAATGTGTCAATAATTAATTAATTACATGTGTCATAACTATTTATTTAATTAATTAATTCCAATTTTAATTAATTATTGCCACATTTAATTAATTATTTAATGGTGTATTTAATTAATTCATTATGGCAGTCCTGGCGTTCCATAAAAAAGAGCCGCCAGGTGCTAAAAAATAAACCTTAGATTCAAACGTTAGAACAGGCTTTTCCCCGCAGCACGCTGTGTAATAAATACTCACAAAGAAAACGGCGGCCGTTACAACTTATGTCTAAAAATGTACATTTCATGCATCTGTTAAAACGGCTACATGACGCACATCTGGAAACACTTCACGCAAGTCGAGCTGCCCAAGATTCATAGAATTAAAAAAAACAGGTGGCACTGGTATAAAGTAAGACTGTGAACCTTTAGTCCATATTTTATGGAAGCCCGTTTCCGCCACTAAAAAAAAAAAAAGCTAGTATCCATAACTCGAAATTTCGAGTTATATTTCTCGAAATTTCGAGATAATAACTCGAAATTTCGAGAAAATAACTCGAAATTTCGAGTTACTTTTCTCGAAATTTCGAGTTAGCTCTGCCAATCAAAAATATACGTGAATGAGGTCGCTTTCTTGTTACCCGGAAGCATATGGCGCAGGACCGCGCACTCAAAAACGGATCCCAACAAATTAAAGTATGTTTGCTGATAGTAACACCATGTGATTCAGCTAATAACACAGGGATTTCATCATTTGTGAAGCCAGGCTGAAAACACTCAGCAATCTGTGCATTCACGACTGGATGTAATACCGGTAGCTTAGCTGTAGCATTTGTAGCTGAGGGCTTCAGCTTCCGGGTAACATGGAAATGACGTCATTCACGTAGATTACTGATTGGCAGCGCTAACTCGAAATTTCGAGTTGCTTTTCTCAAAATTTTGAGTTAATATGTCGAAATTTCGAGAAAATAACTCGAAATTTCGAGAAAATAACTCGAAATTTTGAGTTATGGATCCTTTTTTTTTTTTTTTTTTTTTTAGTGGCGGAAACGGGCTTCCATAATATTTTGGGTCCTGCTTCACTCTGTTTATTTTTCTATGTAACTCACTTTTTCTTGTGGTTTGGTTTTGGTTTTTATGAACCAAAACTTCTTGTGTAGGTTAGGAAATAGATTGTGGTTTAGGTTAAGCTATTTTGAGTTGGGACTGAGATTGCCCCTATTATTGCCGCTGCACATGGCCTCGGAGGACTACTACAGCCATAGGGCAGGGGTGTCAGACAATGAGGGCTGGGGGTCCGGAATCGGCCTCGCAAAGATTCCAGTCCGGCCTTACTGGATGGCTTTGGAAAATGTGAAGAACAGAAATCTGGACTTCTAATTGTATTTTCATACATTTTTACAGCTTTTCCTACTGAGATAGATAGATAGATAGATAAAATTTAATATTTATTTTACACGTTTGCTTCTTACAGTTGTTTACATTTCTGGCCCAAATAAGGTCAGCAGTGAGCTCTGTGTGGCCCGTGATGTAAAATGATTTTGACATCCCTGGCTTAGGGGGTTTTTTTTAATAGTGATTTATTGTCACTAGCATGCATGAGCTCTATGAACATCACTGATAGGCGACCTTTTTGATTCCACTCAAACATGCATTTGCACCCTCGTGCCCCCCAGGTATGTCTGGAGGGGGAAATATCAAGACAGTCCATCCTCAACGGCCTGTCCAGAGGGAAGAAGGCCTCAGGCGACCTCATTCCCTGGACTGTCTCAGAGCAGGTACAAAACCTTCAACAAAACCACTACAGCTCATTCTTTTACAGTCCAGTGAAGACATTTTTAAACTAATACTGAATCCTCTACTCTTGTCACAGTTTCAAGACCCGGAGTTTGGCACCCTCTCAGGAGGTAGAGTGGTGCGCATTGCTGTTAATCCAGACTACCAAGGAGTAAGAATCTGCCATGTTTTTCTTGATATACACTGTACTGAAATATTTCCGCTGCAGTTGCTTTCCTCAGGGAGTAAGAGTGGTGAGGAATTTCCTAAAGGGCATTTTTGTCTGCAGGAACTATTAAGCATTTTTTTGTTTTGTTTTGTTTTGGGTGGCCCAAAGCTTCATGTGCAGTCCACTAAAGCATGAAGCAAACTCTGTTTTTGGAAAGAAAGAAGCGCCTATTCTGGGGTACTTCTGAGCGGCCCTGAATTACTCCTAGGTTAAACTCAGAGAAGATAATAACAGCCAAAAATACAATTTTTAAAAACCCTGAAACCCATCAGCAGTTATGTGAAGAACAGCAGAATAAATAAAAAGAGATGATGTGATGAAGAATACATGTTAGAAATTGATCTGTGGGGTGGTGCCTGTTACATCGCTTACGTGTCCAGAGAGATTTCTGCGAGAGAAGTGCCACACTATAAAATAACAAATGGCAGCGGCATTAATTTAGGCAAAACAGACCTGGAACTGCTCGGACAGGTTGACAGATGAGGTGATGCAGGAGTGCCTGGGGACTATGATAGAAGAGACTGAGAAAGATGTAACCTGGTCCCTATGTTTTGGGGGGTTTTTTTTGTTTTTGTCTCATGTGTAGATGCAGCTGACCTATTAGCTTAATCTCAGAGGGTCTTCTCTGCACAGGAAAATCAGACAAACAATGTCCTGAAAGAATCTTTTAGCTCCCTGAAAAGGTTTTAGTACGGTAGTTAAAAACAAAAAAACAAATAAAAATAAAGAAATAGCTGTCCACTAGACCATGCATCTAAATTAAGTTTGGGGGAGATAATATTACACCCCTTAGGTGAGTACAGACTTCAGTGCTTGGTTGCAGCATTGTTTTTTTTAACCTGTCAGCGCATGAATGACGTGATTCAGAGGGAAAAGCCGTTTATTGGGTTTTTTTTGGGGGGGTTTTTTGGCTTTGGCCTTACTGTGTAAACAAAAGAAATCTCCACATGACAGAGGAATGCTTGCCCTCAGGAAGTTAGTGAAATTTGGGAAATGAAAGTTCCCGGAGCTTTTGCTGGCGTAGTAACACAGTTAATTTGAATAATCGACCTGTGCACCAGATGGGCTACGGCTCCAGAGCTCTCCAGCTGCTGCAGATGTACTACGAGGGCAAGTTTCCCACGATGGATGAGAGCACACAATCAAACCACAATGAAATCACCTCTGTCAGCAGTGAGGTAAGACACCGGTGTTTTCAGCAACATCTGCTAGACATTATTTGCGCACTTGAAGTGTAACCGGAGTGAACCTCGCTACGGTTTGTTGTGCAGGCTGTGAGTCTGCTGGAAGAGGTGATCACTCCACGCAAGGAGCTCCCTCCTCTTCTGCTGAAGCTGAGTGAGAGGAGGGCAGAGAAACTGGACTACTTAGGCGTTTCCTATGGCCTTACTGCACAACTGCTTAAGTGAGTTGGCTTAACATGAAGTGAAGGGGATGAATCTTTTGGAAGTGTATAAAAATGAATCTGTTTTCAACCACAACAGGTTCTGGAAGAAGGCAGGATATATTCCAGTTTACTTGAGACAAACCCCAGTAAGTACCATTCAGTCACTTTTTCATGTTTCTTTTTGTTGTTGTTTTTTTGCACTGCTGTAATTATTTTTTCATGTGCGGTTGTATGTAGAATGACCTTACAGGGGAGCACTCCTGCGTGATGCTGAAGGAGCTAAATACAGATGAAACCCCGGAGCAGAGCCAGTGGCTTTCTGCCTTCTCGAAAGGTGAACATGCTTACACTGCCTGAGGAGAACTGGTGTGCTCAAGCTTGTCAGGCTCCTTTAGAACAATTCTTCTTCCCCTTCCTCAGATTTTTGTCGGCGCTTCCTGTCTCTGCTCTCCTACCAGTTCAGCAACTTTCATCCGAGTCTAGCACTGAGCATTTTGCAGAATAAGAAGTCCAAGGAGAATACCTGCAGTAAGAGTCCTCTGTTTAAAACACCCTGATCTGATTTCTCCAGCGTAGACCTCACCCCAGTCTGACTTGTCTCTCATCATAACAGTTCTCAGCAGCTCAGAGCTGGTGGCTCACTTCAGCCCTTATGACCTCAAACGTCTGGAGCTGTATTCGAGGAGCATGGTGGATTACCACCTCATTATGGACCTGGTGCCAACGGTGGCACGCGTGTTCTTCCTCAAGCAGCTCGGTGATATGTCTCTCTCAGCAGCGCAGTGTGTACGTTTCCATCAACATTTTATATGACGGGTATCCTTCCAATGCAGCTGATTCCTCTGTTTAAGACGTTAACTGGCTGATGTCCGCTGTGCTCTAGGCTTTGCTGCTGGGAATCGGACTGCAGCATAAGTCTGTGGATCAGCTGGAAAAGGAAATTGAGCTTCCAAGCTCACAGCTCATGGGCCTCTTCAACCGCGTCATCCGTAAATTTGTGCAAGTGAGTTGCCAATAATTAAGTCATACAGAAAAACCTCACTTGTGGATGATGTACAACTCACTGTTAATTAAAGCAGCTGCAGTAAGGCTGTAACATCATATCTTTTCATTATTACTGCATTAGATCTTCACCGGCATCCAAGAAAAAGCAGTTGAAGCACAGATGGCAGCCACTAAAGAAGTTGCAATGGAGCCAACTGTCAGAAGCCTCAGTGAAGATCTGGTATTTGTGCTAAATTATTTCTGATGATTAGCTAATGCTGGAATAATTTACAGGTTATTACCATTAACCTCCTAAGACCCGAACTCTTCCACAGCATGCATTTTTAATTTCTCTTTGATATTTGGGCATATTGGGGCCCATGAATGTAAAAACAAAGAATTACCAGATTTATTTATTTTTTTACCTTATTTTTGTTTTTATGAAAAATAAGAGCCACATAGGAGGATATTTGTTTAAAATTCTGATAGAACAGTAATAATGGATTGGATTTATATAGCGCTTTTCAAGGCACCCAAAGCGCTTTACAATACCACTATTCATTCACTCTCACATTCATACACCGGTGGAGGCAGTTACAGTTGTAGCCACAGCTGCCCTGGGGCAGACTGACAGAAGCGAGGCTGCCATATCGCACCATCGGCCCCTCTGGCCAACACCAGTAGGCAAGTAGGGTAAAGTGTCTTGCCCAAGGACACAACGACCAGGACAGAGAGCCCAGGGATCGAACCAGCGACCTTCCGGTTACAGATGCGATTCCCAACCCCCTGAGCCACGGTCGCCCCAGCGTAGCAGTATAATGTCCTCGTAAGTGGATATCAGGCCCTTGTAGAGCAAAAATCTCAGCAGGAGAGACTAATCCAGCTTCAGGGGTCATAAGTTGGTGCTAATCCATCATAAGGAAGCAGCAGAAAGTTCCTCCTTAATTTTATGCTTTTGTTTAAGGGTTTAATGACTCGCCACATCCAGAGTTCACGTCATGTTTCAAATTTGCGGCAACAGTTTTTGCCACAATCTTTTATCTTTTCATTTACTCGAAGAGAAACGAAAAAGAAAAAAGTTAAATTGTTTTTTTTTTTCCCTAAACCACAGCCGTAAACACGACCTGATCATGAACTGAGAGTGAACTCGTTATTCTGATGCATTTCTAATTAGCTTTCAGTTCTCGTTGGCCTTTTATGCTCATTTATGGCTTCACGTTTTTATTCATGGACTCTTCCAGAAGCAGCTTTGCATGCTCTGCAGCTTT
The DNA here is from genome assembly GCF_057381915.1 of Diplotaxodon limnothrissa. Taxonomy (NCBI): domain Eukaryota; kingdom Metazoa; phylum Chordata; class Actinopteri; order Cichliformes; family Cichlidae; genus Diplotaxodon; species Diplotaxodon limnothrissa. The sequence goes on along the minus strand of NC_140602.1, from coordinate 16,095,808 downwards.
AGCGCCCTTCCTCCTCCGTATGGCAGCTCACTTCTGATTGGCTGAAAGTTTGAAGAGCAGGTGGATGGGGTTGCTGTGCCTGTAAAGCTGTTTCTCTGTATTACAAAACACAAAGATGGAACCACAAAACCCCCACAGTGTTTATGTCAACTTTGGTCTCGGTTTCAGAAGTGTCACACCTACATTTTATAGATACAAGTAAAGAAGGAATTTTCCCCTCTCTGTTCATAGAATGAAGCAGCAAAGGAGTTTGAGGAGAGACACAAACAAGATGTGGAAAAAGTAAAGGAAATGGACCTGGAACAGTGAGTATCGGGTTTGAAGGGCAGCCTTGGCCATTGCATTTTTTTTAGACCAGTATTTACTCTAGCTGTCTTTTTGTTTTTTTGAGGTACAAAATTCGTGGGGACGACGAGGAGTGGGACCAGGTGCTGAAGAAAGCAGGGAGCACAGCTATCGTCAGCATAAAAAGGTAGAGTGTTACTTACAATGTTTGGTGAGAAATCTAGTGTTCAGTTGTTGGAAAAGCTTGTTTGTAATGAAGACCTGCTTCCAACAGTGACAAGAAGAGGAAATGGGAAGGAGGAACCCCCATAGCGAGCAATGGAGCTCCCCAACACGGAAAATTAAAAAAGAAGGAAACGCAACACGGAAAATTCAAGAAGAACAAGCATGGAAAATTTGGAAAGAAGGCGTGAGAGTGAAGTGGACACAGTATTGACAAGACTACATGTGTGATCTGGAGAATTTGGGATATCTTGGACTGAATTGTAAGCCTATGAGTGTAACTGTAAGACTGCATAGTCTATTTTTATTGTTTTGTGTTAAATTCTGCTCTTTGTATGCTGTCAGTTGCTGTAAGAACAATTTTGCTCCTCTCGACTGTGTAACACTGCACAGGTACTGTCAACAGAACAAAGCATCACACTTCAGCCTGATTAAATAAAAAGTTATGATTTACTTTCCACTTACATAAACCATTTTACAGTATTTTTAGATTTAATGTAAGGGTTTCTGTAAATCCTTGTTAAATTGTTGCTTTAAAAAAAAAAAATTTAAACTTGAGGTATGTAGTTGGCTTTTGGCTCCGATGAACCGATCACTTGAAAAGCTGAGGATGTAAGTCATTCCACTTCTCTTGAAGCTGCTGCTTCACAATCTCTGGTCCGAAGATGCAGTCTATGGCCTGCTGAGAGAGCTTCCACACGGCTTCATGACTGAGACCGAATGTGGAAGCTGCCAGCTGATATTCCTGAGACAAGTCCGTACAGAAGACTCCTTTATCGTCGGTCTGTAATGTAAAAAAAGGAACATTGTTCAGGTGTGATTTTTTTTTTCTTTTTTTTCCCCCCTTTCCTCTCACAGGTCTCTGATCTATTTTTGTTCAAGTAGAAAGTTATTTCTGTGTTAATCTAAAAGAAAAACTACATCTACCCACACCTGTGACAGGATGTTAATGCTGTGCCCCACCGTTTTGTGGTTGTCTAAAGACGGTAAAAAAAGAAATGGTAATAACTTCAGCATCAGTATGTTACTTGTATGCCAATATTTTAAAGCCTCCACAGCCCTAATTCAAATAGGACCTGTGTGTTTCCTTCTTTCCTGTTATGTGTATACACTGTGATAAAGGTGGCTGGTTATATTAAACATGGCAAAAATAATGTGCAGGCAACGCCTCTAAGCTCAGACTTCAGACTGCTCTGAAAAGTACGGTTCAGTTTTTTCCCCCCAACTTGGCTCCCACAGAAGCTCCACCCACCTGCTTTCTAAACCCTGTGTTTGAGAGGAGCAGCCAATCAGAATAAAAGATGGCTTAAAAAGGAGACGGTGTAAGATAAAGACTATGCAAGAATTTAGCCTAATGAGGTTAAAAAACAAAAACATTAAAAAGAAGTATACAGTGGAAACTTACGCAAATTACAGTTGGGTGTCCCAGCTCGTACCAGTACTTGAAATGATGTTTGGAGTAACACGGCACAGTGTTGCCTTTCACATTTGATGTCAGGCACAGCTCTACAGAGGAGAAAAAAAATCAACATGAAAAGTTCTGCTCGTACGTCAAAAAAGACGCACTGCGAGCTCAAACCTCCACCATAACGCAGCTCACTATCAGGACAATTTACTTTTAACTACTGAGTATTGTGTTGTTAATATTCACTTTGTTTTCTTTAAGTTGGTAGTGCAGTAAAGATCAGATAAGCAAAGCATGACAGATGTTCACTTTGATTACACACACAGGAGCAGATAATGAATGATATGTATTGATTTGTAAATAACTGAACATGAATAACTTGAAAGGGTGAAACATAAACATGAGGTCAGAGGTCAAGTGTGACATGATATTTGGATTCAGACTATAATGTGATATTTAGAATCCTCGTCGTATTCCCTATATGTTGTCAATACAACATACTTGCTATATTTTTATTTTGTCAGTATCACTGATAAGATGTGGACCGACAGATGTGGATGTGTCTGCATCGCTTATTTTCACCCCTCAAACTTTCAATTTTGGCTTTTCAGAGTGAAACTGCATCGGTAGCGAAATGCCTCAGTCACTGTGATCCTGCAGCACAGGAACAGTGCATGTGAGGCATAAATTTGATTAAAAGTTCACACATTTTAAAATGAAAACATCTTAGCGTGGATGCTGCGTCACCTATTGGTATCTTTTTCTGAACCACTTTGTTAACGAGGCTTTGAGATCCACCGACTTCAGGATGTAAGAAGGTGCCATGACCGATTCTGTCAGGAGGAAGACTCAACAGCAAATCTGATTCATCCAGCTGTGATGGAATCTGCAACAATATTTGATGACATCACTCTTACGTAAAATATTACTACAGTCAAATTATCTCTCTCTGTCTATCTCTCTCTATTTTTTAAGTGTGCTATTCATACTTCTGAGAGGTGCAGTGACAACTTCAGTCCAGAGTTTTTGGCCTTCTGTAGGGCAGGAAGCAGATCTTTGCCATGGCCCACCTTAAAATGAAAGCTACATTATCATGTGAAATAATGAGACGTGGTCCTACTAATAAATAGCATTACAATACAGTTTCCCAACATAATTTAAAGTCAATTTAACAAGCTACCTCTTATTTTCTTTCATACAAATACTGCTACAGCGTGGTTTCTGGTGTTTAACATGTTTTAAAAGTTTTTAATAATGAGATCAGCATATGTGCAATTAATCCCTGTGAGCCAAAAGCTCAGTATTAACACCTTCAGTTTGCAAGAAGCTGCCAATTGGAAGAAAGTCTGGTAAAAGCAATACTGGCCTTGAAGCAAGATTATTTAAAATGGTTTGTTTCAGATAAAGGGTGAATTGAGGAGCTTCATCAAGGCCCAGTTTAAGATAAATAAGGATTACTTTAAAACTGTGAATCATGCAAAGCTTCTCTAGTAGAGTCCAAGAATAAAAATGGGAAATTAAGGATGAGATTTAAGGACATACAGTTTACATCATTTTCAAAAATTAAACTCTTGTGCTCTGCAGAAGTTATTTGAGATGACCAGTTTAACAACTTTTCTTTGTCACCCTGGAAAAGTCCACTCCCACCAGAATAGACATATTTCATCACAAAACTAGACGGTGACCATTCCTATTATGGGTCAAATAGACCCAAACAATGCCAGTAAAATACAGAGTAACTGGATCTGTAGCTATTAGTACAAAGCCACCATAGTACCAAACTGTCTGACAAACCGTTGGATCTCCACTGAGGTCAACTCCCACCACTAAACCATCAGATGACAGCATGAACTCCTCAGCCAAATTCACCGTCTCCAAGGCAACTTCAGTCCCATTCCTGCGGTCAATGGCTACCAGAAACCTTCAAGATAAATAATATTGAGAATCATGTGGTCAGTGACACAGCCACAACTCATAAGACAAATGTGTGGACTTGCACACAGCTGGGTAAACCTACCTGACATCAATGTCCGCTCCCTCCTCCTTACACTTCTGGATGGCTTTGATGACCGTTTCAATGTAAGTCTTCTTTGTCAGTCCTACGAACACAAACATACCAAATCAGTGCATGGTGAAAGAAATCCCAAGTAATTTCATGTTCAGTTTGTTCCCTCGCTCTTCCACTGCAAAAACCCCCAATACAAAAAAGCAAACAAAAGATCTGGAGGTGAAGTGCTGAACTCACACTCATTCAGTTCACTGAATCGCTCAATATGAGAAGGCGGTGGTGTACAGAAGCACATTTACAGAATTTGTGTTATTTTCCAAAAACCTATGGACTTAATTGCATTTTTTTTCATTATTACTATTTTTCAGTTATATACAGTGGGGCAAAAAAGTATTTAGTCAGCCACCGATTGTGCAAGTTCCCCCACTTAAAATGATGACAGAGGTCAGTAATTTGCACCAGAGGTACACTTCAACTGTGAGAGACAGAATGTGAAAAAAAATTCCATGAATCCACATGGTAGGATTTGTAAAGAATTTATTCGTAAATCAGGGTGGAAAATAAGTATTTGGTCAATAACAAAAATACAACTCAATACTTTGTAACATAACCTTTGTTGGCAATAACAGAGGTCAAACGTTTACTATAGGTCTTTACCAGGTTTGCACACACAGTAGCTGGTATTTTGGCCCATTCCTCCATGCAGATCTTCTCGAGAGCAGTGATGTTTTGGGGCTGTCGCCGAGCAACACGGACTTTCAACTCCCGCCACAGATTTTCTATGGGGTTGAGGTCTGGAGACTGGCTAGGCCACTCCAGGACTTTCAAATGCTTCTTATGGAGCCACTCCTTTGTTGCCCGGGCGGTGTGTTTTGGATCATTGTCATGTTGGAAGACCCAGCCTCGTTTCATCTTCAAAGTTCTCACTGATGGAAGGAGGTTTTGGCTCAAAATCTCACGATACATGGCCCCATTCATTCTGTCCTTAACACGGATCAGTCGTCCTGTCCCCTTGGCAGAAAAACAGCCCCATAGCATGATGTTTCCACCCCCATGCTTCACAGTAGGTATGGTGTTCTTGGGATGCAACTCAGTATTCTTCGTCCTCCAAACACGACGAGTTGAGTTTATACCAAAAAGTTCTACTTTGGTTTCATCTGACCACATGACATTCTCCCAATCCTCTGCTGTATCATCCATGTGCTCTCTGGCAAACTTCAGACGGGCCTGGACATGCACTGGCTTCAGCAGCGGAACACGTCTGGCACTGCGGGATTTGATTCCCTGCCGTTGTAGTGTGTTACTGATGGTGACCTTTGTTACTTTGGTCCCAGCTCTCTGCAGGTCATTCACCAGGTCCCCCCGTGTGGTTCTGGGATCTTTGCTCACCGTTCTCATGATCATTTTGACCCCACGGGATGAGATCTTGCGTGGAGCCCCAGATCGTGGGAGATTATCAGTGGTCTTGTATGTCTTCCATTTTCTGATGATTGCTCCCACAGTTGATTTTTTCACACCAAGCTGCTTGCCTATTGTAGATTCACTCTTCCCAGTCTGGTGCAGGTCTACAATACTTTTCCTGGTGTCCTTCGAAAGCTCTTTGGTCTTGGCCATGGCGGAGTTTGGAGTCTGACTGTTTGAGGCTGTGGACAGGTGTCTTTTATACAGATGATGAGTTCAAACAGGTGCCATTCATACAGGTAACGAGTGGGGGACAGAAAAGCTTCTTACAGAAGACGTTACAGGTCTGTGAGAGCCAGAGATTTTCCATGTTTGGGGTGACCAAATACTTATTTTCCACCCTGATTTACGAATAAATTCTTTACAAATCCTACCATGTGAATTCATGGATTTTTTTTTCACATTCTGTCTCTCACAGTTGAAGTGTACCTCTGGTGCAAATTACTGACCTCTGTCATCATTTTAAGTGGGGGAACTTGCACAATCGGTGGCTGACTAAATACTTTTTTGCCCCACTGTATTAGTTGAGTAAAATATATTTTAAGTAACACTTTTTTAAATTCAGAACACTCACTATATTTCTTCCGAGATTGCTGGATTCAGCTCAGTCATGCCTTAACAGCAAACCCAGGTTAGTGTTTCTGGGATGGTCCCAATCAGAACTGTCTGAACTCAGCACTTTAGATTAGTTTTCTGCCTATTGTACCTTTGTGTTGACAGCACTGCCTTGTTTTTTGTTTGTTTGTTTTCATCTGGTTTGTTTCAGTGAACTTCTCAGAATTTGATGTTGAACTTTTAGAAATTCTGCATTCCCGAACTCACAGTGGCATTACAAAAAAAACAAATGGAGCAATTCTTAAGCGATTCTCTACATGTAGCTATGTCCCAGAGAGAAACGCTTCTCAGAAGGTTGAAAATGCGCTCAACTTCATCACAAAAAGTAATATCATTAGCAAATTAATAACAGTAAATAGATTATCTGTTTTTCCTATTCACCTGGAATTTTCAAGCACTATATTATAAAAAGTGCACATGATTGTAGAAGTCCAGGGCTCATACACATTTTTCAGGGTCAAAATCAAGCACTTTTTAAGCACTTTCAAAGTCCATTTTCAATCTTTTCCAGCCCATTACCAAAAAAAAAAGAATGCATGTTTCACCTCAGTAAGGCCATGTAAAAATTAAAACAAATCATTTTAGGTTGACTTAAATGTCCTTTGTTCCCCTTTTGTCACCACAGACAAATACTGAAAAAGGAAATGGTGCAATATGCATATAGTGTACAAACTCAAAAAACACATTTCTCTTAAAAATTAAGATTTGCAAATGTGAACAAATCAACTTGTTAAAGATATTCATCTCCACTTGGAAAAAAACAACAACAACCCCACAAAACAAGAAACTGCACCAAACACCACATTAATACACAGCAAGGCCAAATTACTAAGTATTCTCATCAGATATTGATGCTTGTTTACTATGTGACACAAAAAAAATAGGAGACAGATTTTTTTTTTAACTAGTTAAGCACCCACTCCCACAAAAATGGGGGCAAAAGGGAGGAGATCACGTTTAATCGGTTATAACACAAGGTCAGAAATACAAGTGCTGAAATGAGGAGTGTCCACAGAAACCTCTCAATCTCAGCTAAAATCTCATATAAACCATTTCTACAAACCTATAACAAAGCAAAGACACCAAACAGTTAAAAGAGCAGTTACGTCACCATGAATCTGTGGACAGGTAATATCCATTACCCATACGAACCCTGGAAGTCACTCCCAAACAGTCTGGCTAATTTTTCAAGAAGTCAAAATGTTCTTCCCATTTAAAGAATTTCTCCATACAGATGCCCAAATACTTATATGTATTAGCCTGTTGTATTGTGCAACCATCAATTACAACTGGTTCCTATGCACATATACCCCTAGGATTGAATATAATTTCTTTAGTTTTATCAGTACTGAAAATAAGACAATGACTGTTATACTACACTTTGAATAATTCAAATGAATTAATTATTGAATTTAATAACCAAATCATTAGTCTTCTTGCCTCTACAATCATAGGTATATACAGGAGAACTCACTGCTCCCTGTACTGTGTCATTCACCTTCGCCTGTCATTCACCTGTATCTCTCTCTTCACGTGGTGTGCTTCTTAACTCTAAATATTTGACACCATCAGCTGCAAACTCTTTGATAACATCTGTAGCCACCTGGCAGGAAAACAAAAACATCAATTACTTATAAATATCCTTAGAAACACTTTGACTAAAAGAAGCACGACACTGTTTTGAGTCAGGCCTTACCATCAGGATATCCTCCTCAGTGTCCACCAACTTGTGGATGACCCTGAAGACTTCAAAGCACCTGCAGAGACCCAAAGACATAGTGTTTTAATCTTAACCCGTTTATCAACGTCTCCCAGACAGCTCATTCTGTCCACTTAAATTTAGCTCAACACGTGCTTTTTCTTGTCGTTTCTTTTCTTTTCTATCAAATATAAAGTAGGGTTTAAACCCTGCTGGGTTTCATATGAAATTGTCAATGAATTACAGACGCACTCATCCAGAGTCCTCCGCTGTCCTTTGCCAATGGCCGTCATGCTGTGTTCAATGTTGAGATGTGGCTTTCGGCTGATGAGCTTCTCGATGGTTTGCGCGCTGACAGAACCATTGAGGTGAGCGTGAAGCTCCTGGTAACAATCAAAACGCTGACGTTAGCATTTAGTTAGCTTACACGTTAAGCTCCTCTATACATTAACCGCCCTTACTCTCTATAAACCTTCAAATTACTCACTTTATAAGCCTCTGTTATTCACGTTAGGCGGTTGACTTACCACTTTTGGCAGCTCCCGATAAAAGACATCATTGTCCATCACAAAGTAAAGACAATCCGCGAGCAAGTCTCTGAGCTCCGAGCTGTTTGCTGCTTTTACAAGCCTTTGTTTTCAGTCTACATTTACCCGGAACACCATCAGTGCAACCAAGAAATAATTCCCCGGCTGCTACTGCAGCGGTCAGGGTTCCGCTAAAGACTTCCTTTCTACATCAGATAAATGACTTGTATTTCCTCCTTTCTTTATTTCCTTTTATGGTAAAAATTTAGAATCGCAAAGTCAATCTGACAGCAAAACATTGTTTTCTAATTTAAGAGGACATTCAAATGATTTTAATCATTATTTTGCCCTCCTTAAGTGTGTCAGTTGTCGGTACATTGTTGTAGCTAATTGTATTCTCATTCATCACCTGATGGCAATGTTTCATTATTCAAGAAAGTAGCAATATCAAACAAATTTATGGTCATTAAAATATACTCAGAGGATCACGTGCCCATTTCTGAATGGGAAATTAAAGACATAACCGGTGCTGTGTATATGCATTTAAAACATGTAGCTTCTGTGGAGCAAATTTCTTTTTTGTATGGGATGTAGATTTTTTTTTTTCAAAAGTAATGGATAGTAGTTTATTATTGCTGCATAGATAATGAGTATCTTCAAAAAGTCTTCAAATACATCCAGTGAAATAGAAAATAGCAATTTACAATTTAAAAACTGTTAAAACTTTTAATATAATTTCAAAAGAATGTTAAAAAAATTATTCAGAAAATATTTTCAAAAAGGTTTTTTGGTTTGTTTGTTTTTTTATTGTTGAAAACGACAGTACAGTACAAGTATTAACATTCTCTGTTTCTCTTTCTCACAAAATCCTGATAGTTTGCTCAAATCCCAAAATATTGTCTGATAAAACATTTTAGGATGTCAGATGAAAAACCTTTTCCTTTTCGACTCACGGGAGGATGAAAACGTAGTCATAAAACATTTAATATCATACAAGAGAAAAAAGATAAAGTTGGATAATTATTATTCTTTCTTTGAAATTTTGTCCTTTAAGCAAAAAAAATCCAACATTCATGCAAAAATGGTGTACCTGATATCATTAGGAGAAAAATCCCCCAAAAAAGACAACGACGTATCAAAATTGCAATTCTACTATTGAAGCATCTTTCAGTTTTAAACAGATTCAGTCGGCTGAGTCAAATTAAGTTACTTTTTACAGGTTCGTGAAATTAAAAGGACACTACCGTTACGTTAAGGATGTTGATGTAAAGGACAAAAAAAAGACGTGGAAGCACGTCAAGGCACTGGTTCTGAGGCAGCACTGTGTTCTAAGGACAGACTTGTTGATGACAGTTAATCATTCACTCTGGATAACAAAGTGCAAGAAGACGAGACGAGAAAAACCTGATGGCGCCACTCGACTAAGAAAGTCACTGCAGTCTGAACAACCTGATGTTTGCTAAAAAAGCACAATGAAAACAGTATTTGTTGTGAATTTTGCCAAATTGTACAGTCCTTGTGAGATTTTTTTTTTTAAATTCCACAGTTATGGTCTCAGTGGTCAAAATGAAAAAAGAGGATCTATGTTGTGTCTGTTTTGTCAGATCCCTCATTGTCTTTTTCCCATCCCTTGGGTGATATGCTGAATCCACTCTTTCAACATCTGAAAACTTGGTCGGGCGGCGGGATCCAGGTTCCAGCACTGTTTCATGATGTTATACACGACTTCAGGACAGCCGTCAGGACAGTCCATTTTGTAGCCTTTCTCCACTCGAGGCACTACATCCTTTAATGGCTACGGGAAAGACCAGATTTGTTTGTTGAACATTTTGGTCCTTTAAACCTAGGGCTATACTCATAACACATATATGGATGTTCGAGAGCGATCACAAAGTACTATTATTATTGATTTTGAATTTTAAAAAGTCATTGTTTTCCTAATCCAAAGCTGTTATTCCAGCATATTTTTTTATGCACAAAAACAAACTGATACTTACAATTCTCGGATAAGGAACTCGGCCAAAAGAGTAAATCTCCCACAGCAAAATACCGTAGCTCCAAACATCTGATTTGGTGGAAAATTTCTAATGACAAATAGAAAAAAAAAGGATATTAAGAGTTTATTTCACTGTGTTTTGGATACACAAACTATGCACGGCAAAGCACACGGCTCAGAACAGCTCTAAAGCAGCGCACCTTTTCTCTCAGTGCTTCAGGTGCCGTCCACTTCACGGGGAGCTTAGCGGTATCCTGAGTGGAAGAGGCCTCCTTGGTCAAGCCAAAATCACTGACTTTAGCCATGTTGTCCTCTGACACGAGAACGTTTCGTGCGGCTAAGTCTCGGTGAACAAAGTTATTGGTCTCCAGATACGCCATGGCTTCACAGACGTCTCTGTGAAAGTAAAAGAAAAAGTAACAAACGCCAGGCTCAGGCGTGTCGAATCAACTTTTTGTCATGGCACGAAAATAAAAAAAATTTAAAAAATTAAATAAATGAAACTACGGTACTATAACTGATTTCTACCATTCAGTGGGAAGATAAAAGGGCCTTTTAAGATAATAAAATAACCCTTTTATCTGCTAACCGTGTTGTCTTTAAATATATGGGCTAAGTGGTCCTTTAAAGAATACCTGATAAAGATTTAAATTCGAATAAACATCAACCACAACTTTAACCTCTTATCTATAGACTCATGAGATATAATCTGCTCTTTGTGCTGCAAAATATGCCCCTCTTTAGAGCTGAATTTCCTCCCTCTCTGATCACTAGCTATTGCAACACTGCTCTGCTAATACTAACATAGCATAAAATACAACAGAATAACTGCCGAAATTGTGGTTCGCTGCAGAAATACTCACAATGCAAAATGTAGGAGAGCTTCTCCACCAAGTACTGTCCGGCCTCTGGAACGTAAATAGTCAACCAAACAGCCCTAACAACAACAACAAAAGCATGTTATATGTTTTATACAGAGTATTCACCACGTCGGGAGATTATCAGACACTCAGCCACTTACCTTTGCCATATACTCAGTAACTATAAAAAGACTTCCGTTCTCCTCCACAATCACTCCAAGCAGCTGTACCAGGTTATCGTGCCGTAGTTGCCTGATGAAGGGGACAAGCAGAGCAGTCAGTACGTGTCCATTTATGTTTCTAAAACGCGCCAGAACAAATGTTTAATTTCCTTACGTCATGACAGAAGCCTCTGCAATAAAGGCCTGCGCTGTGGCGTCGTTTTTGATGCACTTCACAGCTACTTTGGTCCCTCTGTAGTCTCCCACCATCACATCTGAATAATCACAAGCAATGAACTGATCAGTGAAGCTGCCTTTATACGACCCCAAACCAACAGTAAGACGGCAATGTGGCAAATGACATGTTCACAGAAATTAAATTTGAACAGTTTTCTAACTTTTATGTCGATTACAAGGAGAAGAACAGTCCATATATGAACGTCATGGCACAATCTCATGGTTTTCACAGTAATGAAATGAAATTTGGTGGTTCTGCGATGAGGAATATTTAATATTTGGGGCTTAAATGTCTTTTTAGGCAAAATCCTTTACACCCAAATGCAGCATATGATGCGTCACATCTTTATGTTGCTCTGATTTCTGTTTCATGCAAGAAATTAAGACTGGGCTTAAACTCACCATGGAGTTTAAGCTCATCTTAAGTAAACATGAACCCTAATCTACTTACCTCCAAATTCTCCTTTTCCAATAACCTGCTGCAGCTTGAGGTCTTTTCTGCTCAACGACCAGCCGCCTGTTCATCATTGAAAGTAGAAACAGAATTCAGCTGAGACGCAAACAAGCTTTTGATCATCAAGAACAATAAATAAAAGAAAAATGAAAATAATAATAAAAATCCACAATGTCCCTGCTGTACAAGTTACAAAGAACCGGCAAGCTTACTCCTGGAAAATTCATCCTGCGCAGCCACCGTCCCTTCCTCCAGCTTTGGCTTGATTAGTTTGGTGCAGAGGCCATCAGCATCTTTGGTGTAGTGCTACATAGAATAAGAGATAAAATACAGTGCACATGGCCTCATAAGAGCAAAGGAACTTTTACCATGACAGAAACTATCAGAACCACATTCAGAGCTTCAAAGCAGCTTTAGTATTTTGGAAAGAAAATTCCCCCTTCATTTATTTGCAGAAAAAAGCTCAAACCAATTTGAATAGCAACTTTCACTCTGCATCATCTTTTAGAGGATTGGTTTAGAGCACCTAATGAGTACATCTGTGGGTTTCGCTACTTATCTTTGTCCTTCTTATATTGCTTGTGGGTGCTGTAGCTGTATTTTAAAAGAAACTGAAGCTTGAAGTTCAAACCTTTGTGAACTTCTGTAAAAAAACATGAGTAAAACTCATTGAATAGTGTATACCTGTCACCAACAGAGGGCTGCCTGGTCAAATACGGTCAAAACCACATGCAATGGTTGACTGAAAAGCTTCAGTTGGCCAGAACTTACAGACACAAATCTACTTTACTGTGCAGAATAAATAGTATGTTGCTGTTCAAAATAAGCATTTCACACAGGAAAAGCAGTCATTTTGAGAGTAAAGACCTAGTATCTGTTTGAGGTTAGAACTCTGAACCTCAGCATACTGTTCACTTCCTCTTTGATACTTCCTGTTCATTATATGTTCCAGGAACTGCACAGACTCTCTGAACTAGCACAGTAACATGGGGAGGCTAAAACATGCTTACAGTAGACTGATGCTCAATATAGCCTCCTAGAAAATATCAGAAACACTTTGTTTTATTTAGAAATAAAAGCCCAATTTACGCCTTACCTCTACAAGCTGCATGAGGTTTTCAAAATAAGCCTCTTCATCGATGGTGAGCTTGCCGTTGTGGTAGATGATGCGATAGTGCTCCACCTTACCGTCGCAGCTCACACACAGAGTGTAGTCGCCAGGGAAGTTAGTGCTTTCCCGCACCAAGAACAGGCCTGTCTCAGGGGGGTTAAGCAACCGCTCCGCCTGATCCCGAGTTATCTTGCCATGAAACCATCTGGTGGAAGAGGTAGCCAGAAATCAGTACACCGACAAAACCAACAGATCAGCCCAGCAACTCCAAATTCACATCAGCTGTATGTACACGTGACATATCCAATAACAACATATAGACTGTGCCTGCATCCATTCTACTGTCTGCATCAATCATTAACAAACATTATTAGTTAAATGTCTTCCTCCTATTTTACCCACTTGGATCCAGTCATTCTTAAACTGGGTCTTTTAAAGCCTTAGATGGTTTGATTGTGCATTTCATTTTACGCTTGACTTTTTTTTACTTGTTACACTGTCACGTTCCTTCTTTTTACAAACATATATATTGTAAGTAAATATATATATTTTGTGCATTTGGGAGAAAACAACTGTAACCTTGATGTTTCACTTTCTGTTACTGTTCATACGCTCTATTTTCCATGTAAAGCCACGGCACCAGTGTCTGCTGAACAGATTACATTTATTATTTTAAAAAAAATGTATTTGGGTATTGTGGTTTTCAGTGTAGCCGCTATATTAAGAGTCGGGATTATAAATAACCACATTCAGTAAACTAACTGGTTCTCGCAGCGCGTTCTTACACGCTAAAAACTGCCTTAAAGTTTGGCTGGTTCATCAAAGGGAAGTTACACTAGCAGGCCTTAATATCAAAGTTTCTTTCTCTCATGCTGACAGGTGTGTTTTGCTCATAGGTTTGTAGCTTCCTGGTACTGGCTGAGTGTTCGGTGGTGTACGCATGTATGCATTTGCCAGATGAAGGTCAAAACAAAAATATTCATTCTAAGAGTGCTGAAGCTGATTTTTTTTTTTCAACAACTCAAGCTGAAAGTAATTTTTTTTATAGCTACTGTACCTATTTGTCCATTTTCCCACGTTCCTCACTATTAAAATAATGCTTAGAGCTGTTAATCAGACAACACGTGCAAAGACAGGAAAAGCTAAATCTCCCTTCCTAACACAAAATAAAGGGATATTTGTGGCTGATTATTGCTTTAGTCTTTGAAAAATTTTCATCTTTCCGCGTTTAATCAACCTCACAGTGTTATCACAAACCTTAAATGGGGCTTTAATGCAAATTAAACAACTACTGCCTTCATCATCCAGATATATAGATTAGGGTGATTTGCATATCCACTGCAACCAGTTATACAACAGAGGCTGTCACATATTTAAATGTGGTTTTTGGAATGTACAGCGTATGCATTTGCACTTGGCTCCATACGAAAGTTACATTTAAATATCACACAATAAAGCTTGTTGGAAAGCTTTTCTTTACAGACACAGAAGCAGTTTCCCTCCAAGCTGAAAGGAAAGTATCGTTATAAAGTTTTCCTTTCAGTTCTGTATTACGGGTTCTCATCTTAGCTCGTAATACAGAACTTTTTGAGGTCAAGAGCCCCTTTTATCAGTGTAAGCTCATGTTCATTACTGGTAATATTTACTGAGAACTGCACACTGTGTGAGAGTTGGTTTTCTTTTACTCATTTCCATTTCCAAGAGAAGGCATTTTTTAAAGCAACTGTGAATGAGATATCACATGTCTGAAAGCATACATTTATATATAGCAACTGATGAGTTAAGCTCAATCCTAGGCACCTTATGCTAAAGGAAAATTATTATCTTATTTGGTTTCTGGTACAGTTCGATTTGCATTAAAGTTTATCAGCAAGTGCGCTCTAAATAAAGCTGGCATTCATACATATGCACATGCCTGCAGCAGCAAACCCATGACGTGGACAAGTGGGGAGATTTTTTAGATTACTTCAGTCTGAAATAGAAAAGAAACAACAGGAAACTGTGCAGAGTTCATGCAAACCTGAGGTGGAAGCAGACAGACGTGCACTGCAATTACAACACAGCCCAACCAAACTGTGGTCTCCATTCACACAACTACTGTGCAATTGCCACGACAAATAGGCCATCAGCCTTCTGCAACCACACAGCCATGGAAGAGGGCAAAGTCAAGCTATTTTAAACACTGCTAAAAACGCCGCACAAAGATGGTGCTGCGGCAAGAGATACAGACAACCGATGCTCATGAGAATCTATATACTTACGGCATTAGACTCAGCTTTCCCCCACTTTTCACACCTTCCCTTTTCTGGACATAGTTGGCTGGGATCGTTCCCTCGCGGCCTGCAGAATTTTTAGCCTTGTACCAGTTTGGATCCTGAAATGCAAAAAGTTTACTGAGCGGCGCCGCATGGCATCAAACACAGAGCTGTCTTCATAGAAACGCAGACAACAAAAAAGAAATGTTACCTTTGTGACAACAATGATAGTCAACACGTCTCCTTTGTTAAAGGGCAGGTCCTGCTCTGTTGTGCCTTTGAAGTTATACCTGGCCACACACTCTGTGCCCTGCGGCCATGGGTTCTATAAAAGCGAGGGACGGTCACTGTTTCAGTAAAAATCCATATTTTTTCATTTGTGCTTGCAATTTTTGTCACACACCACCTGGACCTTACCTGGACCTCTGTCATGGTGAGGCGGTTCGATCCTCTCACAGGTGAGGTTTGCTAGCTCCTACCATTAGAGCTGGTAAACACACACGCGCGCACGCAGTACCTGTGAAAGCGAGCAGAAGAGTAACTAGGATGTCCCCCTGTTTACTGATACTGACCCGACCGCAAGCAAATTCTCAGGAAGATAATGAATTTGTGGTTTCGCTGTACGGGGGCACATGGTAATTCGAAGCAAGCAGATGAGCCATTATCACAGCACACTGGAGTAACGTCAGATCAGACAGTGTCGGTAAAAATAACTCGCTCAGACAGAAAGCAGAACTAACAGGTTTTCTTTTTTTAAACACACTTTCACAACTAGTGCATAATGTTTCCATGACGGAGGAAAACAGTGCCAACATAAAGAAGCTCTTTCACTGTAGAATATTTCATACAAAGTAAGAAATGCACTCTGACATGCTAAAAGTAAGAGCTAAAGAGACCAAAATGCAACCTACTCCCTACTGTGTATTTCATGTGAAAACCTAGCTTGGTCTGACCTAAAATAAGGCACACACTGGTTCTCCATCTTAAACTCAATGACTGGGCCTTGTAGGAATCAAGATAGCTTTCTTCCAACCCTGGAATGCAAACTTGTGGTGAGATCTGACCAGGCCCCAGGGACTCATCCAGCCCAGCATTACTTTATGTCAATAAAACAGCCACTGTGACACTAACCTTAGGCCTGAGTAACCCCGGGGCCTGTGTTTCCATGATACACACACACATCATAAACCAATCAGAGCAAAGACATCATAGTTAAATGATGACCTACAGATTAAGTCATGCTCCACATCCTCCCTCTCTCTTTCCCCCCAAACCCCACTTCCTCTCTTGCTCTATCAGTTCCCAGGAAGAGGTGGCAGGGCTCAAATGGTCAGAGCTCAGGGAAAATCCTGGCTCTGATAAACTGTCACTTTACATGAGGTCACATCCTTTGACATGTCCACTGCAGTGCAGTCAACTTCCTGTACGACATCCCAACTTCTGTACACACCAACTTTAGGGTGGGTTGCTTAGAAACGCGATAAATGAAAAAAATCCTCTTCTCTTATAACGCTTCTTCCATCTGGTGTGTTTTTCTGTTTAAATAAATAGCCCGCCATTTCTCAGACAAGCGTGTGTTTAAAAACTATCACGAGACTGTCATCACACCGCACCATGGGGATGTGATGGATGTGGTCCCTTATGGAGTGGTGCAGCTGTCTCCTGTATCAAGGGACAAAACTATCTGGACACATTTCCCACACCCTTAAGAACAGCCCCACTCTGCTCACCCCAACCCAGCTCTACTATGTGCAGACAGTCAAAGAAAGGCAAAGATAACCGAGCTGCTGTGGGCCAGTTATTCTTGTGTAGGTGTGTTTGTGTGCAGCTGTGGTGTGTGTGTGTGTGTGTGTGTTTCTTTTTTATCTTTACAAAGACTTTAAAGACAAACAAATTATTGACACACACCAAAATGCAAAACTGTGGTGAGAAAAACATTCTGTCTGTTCATATGGAAAAATAAGAGAGAAGTCAGAAAAGCATGTGATATTTTTAGCCGTGCTGTTGGTGTGGCTATGAAGATCTCACTTTAGGTCTGTGGGTCAGCACATCACAGATCTTGACTTGAATGCTTGAACTAACTATTACAAGTGTTGCTGTGAAAATTTGTGTGTGCATTCACAGGGGCTTCGAGATGACTTCTATACTCTTTGGGCATTTCATCAATTTCCCATGAGCGCAACCTTCTGGTAAGCAAATTCATCAACCTGTTAATGACGAAAGCGCCACATAAACCAACGACAGTACCATCACCCACAGCTTCATGTGGTTTATTCATCATTATTAAATTATTAATTATTAAATAAAATCAATGCTGTAGCAACGACACAATTTTATCCCAACTCGAGCAATCTGGTAATGACCCATGCTTTTACCTTATGTTGCATGATCCTGTGCTTCCCAAACAAATCTCATGCCAAATAAGAACAAACCTCAAAGTCCCTGCTTTATTATTAAAAGAAAACAAGCTTTTTACCACCTAAAACTACATTTAGTAAGCTATTGTTTCTGCATCGTTTATTTTGAAAATATTTTGTCTTATTCTATAATAAGTTTTCAGTATCTTTTAATCTAAATATATACCTATTTTACATTACTATTATTACATTTTAACTGTGATAACAAAGGAAATCCCCATCTCTAGGATAAATAAAGGAAACGTTATCTCATCTTAGGACAAAGTGTGAACATCGGGCATTTCCCAAATTTAGACCACCAACACTGGCCAAGAGACATCACAGAGAGTCCAAAAGACAGCGTGTGTTAGCTGCCGATTATAAATGAAACAATGTAACCTAGTCCAATTTTAACAAAGAAAAAGAGAGAGAGAATGTAAAGTTGTGTGTTTGTTGTGTCGGGATGTTCAGTATGGAGATCCCAAAAGTGAGGGAGTTGCAAGCACTCTGTTCACTATGATTCAGTTATTATGAAATGTACTTTCTCTGCATTTTATTTTCAGGTAAGCTGTAAAAAAAATCATAATTTTATAGTCACAAGGTTTTTTATAGAGTGACTCGGCACATTGAGGCCACTTAACTCCCATTGTGGCCACTGGGACATTTTTACTTATGTTAGTAAAAGTCAGAGCTGTTGTTTAATATTAAATAGTTTTTTTTGTGAATACATTCAAAGCCAATCCCTACCTGCAGAAGGGAATAATACATTAATATTGTGCATATCATAACTATCATGACCTCTCTAACTAAAGGATAAGCTTACCTAGATTAATACAGTTGACTATTTTTTCAGAAACGTCTGGTGGTAGACCATCTGTCCATACAGCTGTACCCCATTCAATTTAGGATCTATTTCACTACGACCCCAAAATGAAAAGCCGCTGATGTAATACAGGGAACGTCGGGTGTTCGCCAAAGTCGACAATGTTGGTGTACTGTAGGCTGCGACTGTTGGAATAAACTTTTATGACAATGTATCAAATACTTGATGTCACACAGTCCAAACAGTGTGGACAGTTACAGGCTTTTCATATTTTGGCTCTGTTCTTCAGCACATTTGATTTTAAATCCAATATTGGACCTGCTAATTCAATTTTTTTCCACTTTTCATCATCAAGCAAGGTAACAATCCTAAATATAAAACCAGATTATCTAAAGGATTGACTGGCCAGGATGATCACCTGATCCCAGGCTGACTATACTGCATTTTAGGTGTTGAAGACAAGATTAAAGGCAGATAGACACCATACAAGAGATGAAAGTAGCTGGAAGGTTATCGCTAAGCCTCAAAGTATTTTCCCCCCAAAATTGAAATGCATCGTCTTCATATGTATCAGTTATTCCTAAACACTGAATATTTGGGCGCTGTTAAAAGTAGTTTTTTTTCACTACAGATTTAAATGGTGGTTTCCAAATCAGCATTTCCAGATCCACAAGGTTATTTTGTGACTGAAACACATCAAAAGTACAATCATCTGAGTTTTACCTCGAAGCAGGACATTATGCTGACGATGCTCTGAAAGCCACCAGAAGTTGTGGACTGCAACAGAATATGTGTGAGGGAAACCCTTTGTAAAGAGTCTCGTCAAAAGAAGAATGTATCAACGGGGTCAGCAGCTTTTTTCCCCTTTTTTCATATTAATCTCTTCTGGGACGCTGAATGCTTCCCAGCAGCAGGCCACCAGCAGCTGAGTGAACGGGACAGAGCTCATTCTGCCACAGACTCCCACTGCCATTTCCACAGAGCTCTGCATGGAGCCACAGCTTGCTTTTTTTCAGGAAGCAGCAAAGGATCTCATTGTGAGTGAGTCAAATTTCTGCTGACCCCAGTCTCATTAGATCCAACATCATCATCAATGCATCCACTGAGCAGTTTTAAGGGCAGTGATGTGACTTGATCTTTAAATTTTGCTCACTGTTCCGTTTTGTGTTTATTGCTCTACATTAATTGTAGACATAAATCTCATAATTGTGCACATACACAGATATAAGTTGAATGAAGGGAGGCGATGGACAACATTCATTCCCAAAAATAAAAGGAAGCCACAGTCGATTAGTTTAATCATAAAGAGTGACTAATAAATAGTGTTGGACTGTATAACTGCAAAATAAGCTCATACAGCTCTTACATGGTATAATATCGCATGTTCTTGCAGTTTAAAACAATCCTGTTGTCCAAATCAAACCACTGATCAACACTTGTCTCTTGTGCCTTCTTGTGCAAGTCAGTTGCAGTCTTTACTGAACTAATCAGCGGCAGCCTGACTGCACGGAGCAAGACAGGACAAGAATGTAAAAACATCTTCTTTGACCTAAAATCTGCCACTCCCTCATTTACTCACAGACAATAACCGAGGTGAAAATGTTGATTGTGCACGGTGGGAGGCTGGATTAGCTAATTGTTTATTCCCCAGAGCTATCAGAAATGACTCCCTCTTCTTTTAGTCACACATCGAAGACCATGAGATCATAAAATGAGACTGTGGCTCAGGTAGAGTGGGTCTTTGTGTATAAATGGGATGGATCCTGAACCCCCTGTAATAATAGAAAATGCGATGCAGGAAAAAGTATTAAAAACACATGAACGTGGCTTGTGTGTAAAGTGTAGAAAAGCACCGCTCAAATTCAAATTATTTAAAGCATTAAAGCCTGTTGATGCCATAATGATACATCATACAGCGTTTAATTCTTAAGATTTTGCAGGATCGTAAAAATGTGTTGTTAACATTAACCTAGTGGTTCATCTCAGTAAATCATCTGATTGATTCTTTTACTAAAGGCTCCTATCGTTTCTCTAAGTGCAGCAGAGGGCCAGCACTCCAGCCTCATGATGCTCTTCAGTTGCTTTGATACTACTGTCCTGTTAGCAACACTGTAACAGCAGCAGGCAGCAGAGAGAGAAATAAACACTTGACTTTTGTCAACATCCACTGAGCTGCCACCTGGCTGGCACACAGACAGACACATCCAGTGAACAGTAATGAGCACAAAGAGAAGGCTGGTGGGGGTCTATAACAACAGCCAGCAGATGTTCCTGAGAAGGAAGTCACCTCTGCCTTTAGGGGCAGCAGCTGGACTGTGGTGCTTTTGCACAGCTGACTGAAACAAACGTCTGTAGGATCTGAGAGAGGAAGTGCGAGTCCAGTGTTTGGACCCGAAACACAGACCATCATTGTATCACTTTTAATAGCTCAGAGTTTTTCCTGTGACGCTTGGGGTGGGGGGGGGGTGTTAAAAACTAGGTGTGTACTTAAAATAGTATCCAATTTATCATAAACAAACACAAAAGCTAAACTGAGAAACAAGGTTGTTTTCAGCGTAGCAGGAAGAAGGATAAGCGATTGTTAATCAGGGGCAATCCCCTGCATTTTGGCCAGCCAGCCATTCTAGTGAACTTTGCATTTTATTGCCATCCAAAGTTCGCATGACGTACCAAACCTCTTCACGCTGGAGAACGTTTGGTCATGTTGACTTCACCAAGGAAACACGGCATCAAAAACACCATATAAGTCGAAACTGCCGTGCCTGAACAGCGGATGGACCTTTCCTCGCTGTGGCGCGATCACATGCAGGCTGTTT
This sequence comes from Diplotaxodon limnothrissa, assembly GCF_057381915.1. Classification (NCBI taxonomy): domain Eukaryota; kingdom Metazoa; phylum Chordata; class Actinopteri; order Cichliformes; family Cichlidae; genus Diplotaxodon; species Diplotaxodon limnothrissa. Next base: position 16,074,477 of record NC_140602.1, on the reverse strand, counting down.
TATGGGTGCTGTGTGCACAGCGCAGAGTGAAGTGCAGTGCAAGGCTGCTGCTGCTCATGCAGCCAGGCGTGACACATTATGGTGCAGCAGCAAAGCTTTGCTGCGGTTTTACGAACTTCTCTCCATCCTGTTTCAACAGCTTAATCTTTCTTTACAGTTTATCGTACTCTAAAAGAAGAATCTTTGCTGGTCAGGAGATCCGTTGCTGCACCAGCGCACACTTCACACTTTGTCCGAAAAAGGAGGGAAGTCCCGTTTCAGCGAAAAGGGCATCACCCAGAAAACACACCCGAGAGATGCTCCGCTCAGCTAGATCTCTGATAGCGGAAATGTTGTTTTCTGACGTGCATTAATCGCTTTTTGCCATTTTCTGACGGGTGCAGCCTACCCGACGAACATTTAACAGCGCCGCTCTGCAACTTGTAGCATGCACGTGCACGTGAAAGTGCGCCCACCGTTAACAAAACTTCAAAAAGCTGTCAAAGATCCCAAAGTCCGTGACAGTGGGAATGAATGCTGCTCTCCAGCTCGAAAGCAGATTATTACTAGTCACCCAACATGTTATAACACAGCAATGTGGACAGCTGTGCGCTGCAGCTTCTTCTTCACCCCAGGAAGTCAGAGGAAGTGGTAGAAGTTTGGAGGATGTTAGTAGGGCCACGTCTATAATCGACTCACTTAAAAAAGACTTTTTCATTGTGATGTTTGAATAAACTATCCATGCCCATTCGACATCCTAACATTTATCTCCGCCAGAGCTGTCAGTCACTGCATCTACTTTAAAATAAACAGCACATTTTAAAATTTAAAGGCAGCTCTGTCTCAAACTTGAAATCTTACCTGTTTGCAGGTAAAAGCAGCCGATTTGAAGCGCTTACAGGTGATTCCACACGTTTGTTTTTCCTTCTACAGGAGAGCACAGTTTGCCATTCACGCAATAAATAACCGACAGTCGATGCTGAAGCGCAAAACACATCCAGTCCTGATGAGGAAGAAGTGAAAACTGTCTCAGGTGATCAGAAAACTTGAACGGCACCAAACGAAACTCGACTAAAAACAATAGGCAGCGGCGTTGATGCGTCTCCAGTCAAGACTATTTACAAAACAGACCTATAAATGAAAAAAGACAGCAAAACAAAGTAAACTTCCACAGATGTATCGCCTCTTTTGTGTCGTCCTTCCGTTTAGAGGGAGAAATAAAAACTCCCGCCACGGCGATAAGTATTACTCAGTAAAATCGCGGTGAGTAATTAAAAAGGATTAAACTTAATTTGAGTCAAGTTCGCTCTGCGCTACTCCTTTTCCCCGTCACATTCAAGTTTTTTTTTTTTTTTGGCCCCACCTTGATTTTGCGCATGCGCGTTGCTGACAACTAAAAATAAGTCCCCACAGGATATGTCTCAGTCAATTCGGTGAAGGAATTTGATCATCGATGAGGCAATAATAACAAGAAACCAAGATACAGGGACAGCGTGGGTGCAGTTGTTTTCATTTAATTGGTTCAACCTGCAGATGTGACATATTAAGACTGAGCAGCACTTTGCACATGAGGCTTCAAAGGGAACTCACTAAAAAAAACAAATTCTGTGTTGCAAAGTTGCGTGTCTATATATTTCTCGAGTTAATATGCATGTCTGCCCTTAACATTTAAGACATATAAATGATTAAAAAGAAAAGAAAAATGGGGGTGCAGGGGGAGGAGGGAATCCCCATCTGCTGCTGCAAAAAGACTTGCACAAACATATTTCCTGTAAAAAGTCAGACTGATCCAAGTTCTTCGACTGTTCACATTTTATTGATATACAATCCTTTCTTTGTTGCCGTTGATGAGAAAATAGTGTTAAGTACACAAAGTTGTCATTACAGCAGAACAAAAGGGAACCACCATAAAAGTTTTATTCACTGCCCCCTAGTGGCCAAAGACGAACTAAACTCATTTTATTCACATTCAGCAACGCTGGCTGATGACGTTTCCAAGCCAGACTTGTCTCAACAGATGTGACATAACACATGCAGTCAGAGGAATGTTAGCGAAAGGACAAAATACTTAAGTATGAAAGTAACTTTGGGCAAATCGGTACATGAAGTCTGTGCAGATTAATTTACACAAAAGAAACAATTACAATGACTTTCAAAAAAAAAAAAAATCCTCAGATGGTGTGGACTGCTTAAATTTAGCCTTTCTTACACCAATTTCAAAGAATACACAATCCAACTCCAAATAAGGGCACGTTAGAGAACAGCTATGCAGATCCGACACAGATTGGTAACCTCAACGTAATACACTTCTGGACACATTTCACAGCAAATGGTTACATTCATTGCTTGAAAGATCTGAGTAGACATGCCTCCAATCAAGGCATCAAAGGGAAGAAAAAAAAAAGCAGCTGCACGTGAACTTCACAGTTTGTGATTTAGTGTATTGTTAAATATCAGCTTAATGTCCTGAAATAAAAGCGTGAACACAAGAATCAAGAATATTTTGTGATTTCCACGATTGCCCAATCCTGCAGTTCTTTTTTTTTTTTTAAGCCAATTTTATTGGTTCCTAGAAAGTATTCAAGTGTGGGACGCTGCATCAGCACAAATGAATTGAAATACATTTGAATCCCACCACACAGAAAGTAACATTTGGTAAAAAAAAAAAAAAAAAAAAAGATCACTCCAACCTTTTTGGTCGGACTTATTTTTAGCCAAAGTGTCACTTATAATTGTGCCACTTCGGGCTCCGCTTTGACAGACTTCTATTAACTTCTGCATATGAAACATGCAATACTGCAAAAACTTGCCGAAGTTGTGCAATTGCTTTGACCTCATCAAGTCTGCACCAGTTTTGATTGTGTAAAGCAAAGTTGGCTTTTGAATCCAATCTGTACTACCAAGCTAAACAGGCAACAGCAACCCAACATCGCCAAGAATTAGCAGACTTGATAGTTCACTGTGAGAGAATATGGTATCAGTACTTAGTCTGCAGTCTACTGAATATTTTCTCCATAATACAGTAATGGCTGAAAGACAACAGACGCTGTATGAAAAATATATTTAACAAATCTAAACTCTAGTTGGCATTCGATGAAGCAATAAAGATTTTACATGAGTTGTACAAATAGAACTTTGGGCCTTTCAAACAACAGTAAAGCCCTTCATCCCATAACTGTACCAAAGTTTAATAAACTTATTTCCCCTTAAATTATCATGAAAAGGTACGACTGCATCTATTTTACATGCCATGTCTTGTTTCCAGAGCCCTTATCATCACAATATAATTTGCAGAAGAGACAAAAAAGCTGTTGTAATCTGCTGCTCTTGTATTTGAACACCTTGTTATTTAGGACAAATATTACAAGCTTAATTCCCAACAAAGCATTACATAACAGTGACAGAATGTGGCAAAGTACTGCAGGCAGCAATGGAAAGACCAGCGTAAGCTTAACTGTAAGCCGTCAGATCCCAATACGTGTGAAAATTGTTCATGCGTGTAAACCGAGATGAATCTGCGTCTAATCACTGGAGTGCTTTGAAAGAAAGTTAGATTGCCATGACTTTCAGAACTCTCCTGTTTTAAATCAGTGATTGTCCTACTCACTTTAAATCTGAACATTAAAGCCCCTTACAGCCATTAAGCTGTCAGCATCTTAATGTGTCAACTTCATGTCTGAACAAGCACACAGTCACACACTCATAAAAGTCCCTGCAGCAATCTAAAACAGACTAACATTTACATATCATACTTTCAACATGGCGCAAGTCTGAATGTATGCAGTCATTATAACAGACAAGTGTGAAGAGGATTATGACTGCACGTCTCCTGCCTTTTGAGAGCTCACAAAAGATAGCCCTAAACAGCAAAAACATGATGTAACATTTTATGCCACTGCATGTATTGTACAATAAGATGAAGCCTATAGTACACTTTTAGATTTTCACAATCCAGAACCAGGAGCTCTGAGTATGTGTGAGGGCTAAAGCAGACGCTCTTCTCTGCAGCACATACACAAAGACAACTAGATGCTGTGTTCTTCATGACTACAGCACGGAGAACTAAATGTGGTTAGACTTTGTTTGACACAACGCTGACAATGATCTTTGCCACAAGTGCTGTGCACATATTGCAGATATGGTGTGCACGACACCATATTTATGTTTGAACTGACAGCAAGAGAAACTTTAACATAAAAAGTTGAAGAAACCAGCACTGTTCTCCTGTATTCCCTCTTTGAAACGGCTCTAATGTTGCATTCTTTGACACTTTGGTTATCATTATGAATTAACAAGACTTATTAGCAATCTTATTAAACTGCTTGCTATACCCTCCAAAAGTCTGTATTTTCAGAAATGCTTACTTTTCCCCCCCCTATCTCTATCTATATGCACTTAATCCTACTACGCTACTGTAAGATGCATCACCACTGGTCCTTCAGTATGAGGAAAAAGATCTGTTTGCACACGCCGAGTTAGAAATTTCACAGATAAACTGGAAAAACAGATCTAACTCTGGAATATAAGGCGCCAAAACCCAAACGGTCATGGAAGGTAAAAGATTTAATCTGTCAACATGACGTGAGATGTCGACCATCTGACCCGTTATGCCGAGTGCAAGGGGATGACAAATTTGCAGCCAAAGGGAGAATGGTATTTGATTCCCACTTCCTGGAACACCTGGCGAGGAATTCCTATGTCACACAGGTAGACCCTGCCAGCCCCTTCAGCTAAGGGGAGTGGAAGGCAAAGTGAGAGGGACCATTTGGCTTCAACTGCCTGCCCCTGGCCGCTAGCAGGGGGATCTAAGCTTAGCACTGGTGCTCTGTTCTGATTCGCCCAGTCTGCAGCCGCCCAGTACCAAGGCTGATCCATCAGGAATGTGTTCTCATGACAGTCCAGACAGTTAATGATTAGATCCACAGGGGTGTCAGGGAGGTCTGTGGAGCCACAGAGAAAAAAGAAGAATGTCAAGGTATTTAGCAACGCTTTTGTTTTTAATGAAGCCAACAGTATTTGGAGGGGGAGAGATCAATAAAGCCACAAAACAAACCTACCTTTGATACTGGACACCTGTTTGCCACCAGTTTTGTTGAAGAGGGTGACCTCGCTGGTCACGGCGTCATGCATTTTGACAAAGTTTGGCAGAAACAGGACGACCTCCACTTCGTGATTGGCCAGGTGGCGACCGCAGCTGATGCCCTGAGCTCCCTGAACATGAGGGCCACACAGCAGTGCCACCGTGGGATGCTGGTGCAAATTCTTCGGGGTGAATCTGGAAGAAGCAGGAATAGCAAAGGTTTTATTTAGTACTTTAGAAGAACAAAATGACTAGGTTAATTAGTGTTGATGCGACAAATATGAAATAAATAGAAACAAGAGAGAAACTTAGAAAAAAATAAGTACTCTGAGAGCACAAACCTCCACCAAAGCAGCTCACTCTCTGGGGAGTATTTACTTTCTAGGGAATAGTATTGCATTTTGTATATATTCATTTTGGGGTTTTTACAGTTGTTTTCACTGCACTAAAAACTTCTTAAAGTATATTTAAAAAGAACAAAGTGAAACTGAAACCCATTTTAACTATAATGTGATATTTAGAATCCCCATATATTAGTATCATTTCCTAAATGTTGCCAGTTCAACAAAAGGCACATTTTAGATAATTGCTTACCTGTTTGGCCCCCCTAGTAATGTAAGTGCCATCTGACTGGCACACACTCCAGTCATTTCCAGTCTCCTCTCCAGTGACAGACCATGGCGCTCAGCAACAGACAACAGACGCTTGTGCAGTTCGTAGGTTATACTTGGTACAACAAGTCCAGAGTCTGTGGAAAGTAAAGCAAACATCAATAAGGCTTAAATTGATTTACCTGCATCTCCACTTCATTCATTCCTATATAAAACACTTGCCGGTGCAGTATTCTTTGGCCCCAGGCTGCGGTACAGTAATCTGTCTGTACACAACAGGTTTGGCCTCCAGGATGTTCTCATCATGCCGGTACCGAGTAGGAGTCTGCTCCTGAGGTGTGCCGCGTGACCTCACACCATTACGACGCTCCGATATGTCAATCTCTGAGAAAACTGCTGCTTTGTCAAAAAGAGCCAGGTTTCCTTCAAAATCAAAGTCTGTGTCCAGGAAATCATCCACGCCGTCGCCAAAACACTCATCATCTCTCTGCTTCATCTGGCCATTCTTCACCCCATTCTTCTTCGGCGTCACTTGATTTACCCCTCGATTACTGGCTGACCCTGAGGGGATGATAAATATATAGTTAACCACTTTGCCACAGATTTTTAGTGAATTTAACAGCATTGCACTTACAGGAGTTATGTCTTCGACGGAATCCTTTAGGCTGGCCAGGTATGTCCAGATGACGCTCTCCATAACTTTTAGAGCAGTGCTGTGGAGAGTTCAGTTTCTCCACAGATCTAGGGTCACCCTTTGGGACTGCAACCGGTGCGCTGGTTACCTTTGCAGGTGCAGCAGAGGTAGTCCGACTATTGTCATTTCTAAAATCTAAAATCTTTAGGTCTTTTATGTCAATGGCACTGGGAAAAAAAATATGAGTCAGAATGACGTTAAATAACAAAACCGATGAGCTAAAAAGTTGACAATGAGCTAACATTTAGTAGCACAGACTTACCTGAATGTGACCTCTGGCACGGGACACTTGACTCCATTGTGGAAAGGCTGTCTTAAGGAGATGGTTTGGCTGGACTGGTCCACAGATGATACTTCTCCCTGGTAGACTCCCAGCGTTGGTCCACAGTTAATTGACACCAAACTACCCAACCAATCCGCGGCCATTTCTACAGCACGTGTTATTAAGAAAGAAAATATTAATTATGTAGCATTATTGTCAGAGAAGATTTCTAGAGACAGGAATCATCCTGTTAGCTAACTTTGTGACCAGGACATCAGAAATACTAGTCGTTCGGTTTTACTAGAGAGTCGTGACTAGCTTAGCCACGGCCTGCTATCAACCTTAGCTAAGTTTATATGAAGGTAATATCGCCTTGAAAAAAAAATTGTTTACCTTTTTGGAGTTACGGTGATGAAGAGCCTCCTGAACAATACAACTCAATAAACTGCGATATTAAGTGCTCATAAGAAAACTGTTTCTTCTTCAACTATTAGCTTCTTAGCTTTTTGAATGGAGCAAGCTTTCACGGTTTATACCACTTCCTGTTTCCGGAAGAAGTACCTTTTCGAAATAAGAGCCGAAGCTTAACAATTTTTTGCCAGACAGCTGGAAATCTGTGGTGAAGCTTGTTTTGCCCCCCCCCCCCCCCACACACACACACACACACACACACAAACACACAAACACAAAAAGTCAGGCAGAGCTAAATAGAAATTTCAACTCATTATCTCAAAATCTCTGGTTAGTATCTCAACATGTTGACATACTTAGTATCTCGAAATTTCCAGTTATTTCATATAACTATAGCGATACGTAACAGCGTAGCTTTGACTTACAGTTGGCAAAAACAAATTTCCTTTAGTGGGTACATCTTATGGATATTATGGAAACTTGTTTCAGGCACTGAAAAAAATAGAAAAATGTCTTCTATACGTCCAAATTTCAGTTTAGTCTCATTAACTAAACTTGAAATTTCGCCTATGGTATCTAAAAATTCAGACTTTCTCAGAAATGACTTCAACAGAAGTCAAAAATTTGAGATACACAATTGTAATAAATAAGTCGACATTTGACTTTTTTTTTTCTTAGTGGCAGAAACAAAGCTTCCACATAAACTTCAGTATAACCTCACTTCTAGATTTTCAGTTGAAACAAATATTTTAAAACAAGCAAACAAAGACGTATATACATTTTTATCCATTTGTGTATTTTGTTCCCATAATTGTTGTGGTATTGATAGAAGAACTGCAATTTTAAAAATGTGTAACTGAGAAAATGAAGGTCATAATTTTAAACAAACATGTACCGAGTACTTCTTTGTACAAAATACAGATGTCATGATGTCTGACTTCTCATGAGTCAGAAATGGTGTGATTAGTGTCTCAGCTGGTGTGATCCCATCTCAGCATGGGTTCTAGTACCTACTTGCAAATGGCAAACCACTAATTCAAATAGATTTGGTTAGTAGAATATTGAGTCATTAAATATTTGTTGCTGGTGGAAAATTTTTCATTAACAGAGCAGTGCTTCTGAATAATGGTCTGACTTGCTAACGCAGAGAAACAAATTTGGATTTTGCCACTTGTGTGCAATATTTCACACTGATTTATAGAACTGCCCAAAGATTATCCATCATGTTGCTCCCTGAAGTTTAAATACAGAAAGAAAGAAAAAAACAATCATATCAAGCATTGTTTTCTCTTTTTGTGCTTAGAGCGATCACAGTCAATCATTTACTGTTACGCATAATTAATCAAGGACAAGCTGGTCGTTTGGGAGATGCTCCTGACAACTCGTGTCAACAAACAAGTAAGTCAGCAGGCAAAGTGAGCTCATGCAGAGGCTATCCCAGGAGTGTTATCCGTGACACACTCACCCAACAGAGTCCTGTGTGCAGAGGCTGTCATGGATACACGCGCTAAAGGGCTATATGCTGAAAAAGGTGTTATCAAAGCTGCGTGATACTCCATGAGATGAAATGAGCATCCTCAGTGCACAAGAGAGGGTTTCTTCATCAAGGTAAGAGAAAGTGTCATTTAGTGCACTGCAGAAGTCAGTTTAAATTTCACCATGCACATCTGTTCTTATCTCTCATGATACAGTTGATGACATGGTATACATGCATTTAGATATGGAGACTGGTGTGAAAAACACATGAAGAACAACGACCACTGAATTATCTAAATTTCATAAACACGCCGTAACAACCCCAAAGTGTTAAAACCAGATGATGATCATGAAGTAAGCAATTCAAATATCAAGACACATGATCTATGAATAGCCACAACACGTTGAGCTGTCATCTTTGTGTGAAAATCTGTCTTTGACACGTGGGCAGACGTGTGGAGTGTAACATCTCCCAAACAGAGAGGAGCATTAACTTGGATAGGAAGACGCTACAGGATGTTTAGGGGTTCAAGCCCATTTTCTTCCGCAGACCTGGATATGTGGGACACCAAATCTCGCTTTACAGGCCAGGCAAGATCAAGATATCATTTTATATTTCTGAACTTGAATAATCAGAAGGTAATTATTTAAAAGAAAATGCTTCCCGCTCCTCTTTTTAGACATCAGCATGGTGTGGTGTGGCATCTGTATCAGGATCAGGCTTTCTGTCCAAAGTCAGCACAAGGTTGGGGGAATATTATATAGAGACATGAGTTTTCAGTGAGGTTGGTATATGGCTAATTTATGTGTTTCTGAACATCGAGCAGTGCTGGTGGCTCCAGGCAAAATGACCCAGGTCTAAGGAGGTGGCAATCATTGTCCCATCTGGGGCCTGAGAGTCCCACACGATCATTAGGGGCTGAGTTAAGGGCTGCCCGGGATGGAAGTAGCTTCAGACAAACAGAAGTGGTGCACTGGCTGCAGGAGGCTCACGAGCAACTTGAGTCTCAACTGGACTGGCTGAAGACCAGAGACATGCTGAGCTACAACGCAACTATTGCACAGCTGCCTGGCAGGGCAAGTTGATTGAAATGTCTAAGACCAAATGCCTTATTTGTTTTGAGTGTGTTGATTTTTTCATTCTCTTTAGCTGTTTTGGATTGATTGCTACTCTGGATAAGTATTTGGTTTGTCTTGCACACAGCATCCTCTCACCACGTAATAATGTGTCCCATAGCAGCTACCACAAATGATGAAGGGCCTCGAGGATGAGAAGAAGGCTGCTGTATCAGCTGAAAATGAAAAAAGCAGACAGTGCAGAGAACTCTGTGAAAAGTAAGTCCAGGAAAAAAATATTTAATAATTTAAGAAAAAATTCTCACATGATATTTGCTTACAAGGGTCTTAAATCTGGAGAAGGATTTGTTACATATGAGGTCTGCTCTGGACAGAGGAAGCATCGATCAATCAACCGAGAGAGCTCCGGGCTCGCTCAACAGAACATTACCAGTGAGTCAAGAAGGTCTTAACAGACAGATGTTGAAGTCATTGGATTATTATAAAAGATTCACGCTAAACAAGGTGTGACTCCTTGTTCACCTTTGCTAAATGACACTTTTTCTAAAAAATGGTTTTAATCCAGGAGAAGCAGAAAGTTGACACAGAGATGCTGGAGTTGAGAGAGGCTCTGAAAGAGGCTGAGACTAAGGCAAAGATACTAGAAGAAGAGCGTAACAAGGCACTCCAACAGCTTCAAGCGTCTATTGAGGTGAATTTAAAAATATTACAATTTAACACAATGCTACAATCAAATGTCATATATTGTATTGCTCCGTTTTGTTTCACCAAATGATATCTGACTGTGTGGAACTTTTGGGGTTTTTTCTTGGGGTTTGATTCCAAGGGATCCTTTGGGTCTTGTGGATTGTGGGGTCCATCCTCTGTTGGATGGGCTTGTTTCAGTGGGTACTGGGGAAGATTGGAAGCCAGGCAGGGTGTGGTTGGAGCAATGGGTTCAGGGTGTGGTATCAGGGGAGACTGACCAAAATTCTGCATCCCCTAATTGAGCAGGATGCCGGAACAGAGTGAGCTGTGCTGCACTGCAACAAGGTATCTGGAAAGCTGCACAATCAGAAAAAGTTCACTTGTCTGGCCACACTGTGTGCATTGGGCCCTTTTCTGTTACATCAAGTGAACATGGACTTGTTCTGACTTGTTTTTGTGGTGTGGCACTCACACTGTCCTGTCGGAGGAGTTCGCTGCTGATGGGGAGTGCTGTAAAGGAGGTTCTTTGTGTGCACCGTCATATTTAGATGAGTGTTTTGTGTGAAAATACCTTCCCTAAGAATCATCAGCGGTTGATGGTTTCGTGTTATCGCAGATAGTTTTGTATAAGTGACATGAAAGTGTGTTGTGTGTCATGCATCAGTGGTGTTGCTATTTTCATCTCTTCAGTGTGCGCTCTGTTTCTGTGCACACCCAGATGCAGAGGACGCTGTTGAGTCAAATAGAGGAGACGCACAAGAAGCTCAGCCACACTGCACAGGATCATTCTGAACTGCAGAAAGAGCTGAGCGAAGCCAACAACAAGATCAGCCAAGCATGCCTGGTCAGTTTGCCAGAATTCAGTATTTCATTGCACATCCACACTCATAAGCCTGATAAAGCTGACAATAAACAAAATTTGTTTTGACCAGTTAACATTGTATAGTTTGTGCTCCGGAGAAAAGAGATGTGATCCATTTTAAATGACAAATGTTTCATGATGTTAGCAAATTGTTTTTTTTTTTAAACTTCCTTCAATGCGCAATCAAAGTCCCATAAGTCCAGTTTTTACAACACACATGATCAAAATTAATTTAAAACATTATCTTCCTAATTTTGCTCAGGAAAAAGCCATCTTATCAACTCAAGTGTTGAAGTTGGAGGACAATATAAAAGAAATAAAGTCCAAACTGACTGAGGCTCTGTGTGACAAAGATCACCTGATACAGGTATTGTTTTTAACTGTGATGTGAGTGTAATCCACAGCATAGATCAAAGCACTGTGATTTATAACTACATCTTGGTTTTCGGGTGCGTTACAGGAGAAGACAAATCTTCTCCACAGGGTTCAAGTCCTGGAGATGCAGACTCACAACAAACAGCAGCAGAAAGATGTTGTGGTGAAGGAAGACTCAAAGGCTCTCAGAGAGGTTGTAAAAGCTTTTGAGGAGCTATTCTTTCAATAAGTTTTAGTTGGGAGGAGGGTTCTTAATTGAAGAATTGCCTTCCTGTAATTGCACCAGGAAAATGAAAAAATAAGAGGAGAGCTTGAAATGATCAAGAAGAGGCTGGAGATATCACACCACGAGCTACAGGAGCTGACAGATGAGAAAATCATAAACACCAAACAGGTCACCGATCTGGAGGTGCAGTGCTCTCAGCTGATCAGAGAAAAAGAGGAACTGCAGAGTGAAATTAAAGGCAGACGAGAAGAAATGCAGGAAAAGTGCTGTGAGCACAGGTGAGATGGAGATCACACATATTATTTAATATGAGAAGATGCTTCTTTATTCGTTATTGACTATGCAGTGCAGTACAATTCTCTTTACATAAACGTCAAACTATTTCTTCAGGGAATCTGTGGAAGTCTTGGAACTAGAAAACCAGAAACTGAGGAATCAGTGTCTGCGTTTGGAGGGTGAGGTGTTTGAGAAGGAAAAGCGGGAGGAAGAGTATCGCAAACAAGATGTGGTAAAGGTCCAGACCATCGAGGAACTGAAGGCTGTGGCCTCACATTGGACAGAGAAATGGCAAAAAGTGGCTTTGACCCTGCAGTCTACACAAGAGGAGTTAGAGGAGTTAAAGAAGAACTCAAGAAATAAAGTAAGAACATCCTTTTACCATGCTCTTAAAGACATCAAGTATATCTCATATACTGCTTCTCCCAAATAATCATTTTCAGACACTACTACTGTACTAAAGTCTTTTCCCAGTGTATGAGACCTTGATATTTTCCATAGGCACTTGGATAAGTTCCTGGACCATGACTAACTTCCAGGCTAACATGTCATGTCTCACAATCACACATGTCTGGAATAAGTGCAAAGAAAGTTTTCCTCTTGGGCAGATGAATGTAAACACCGCCTTCTGATGTCAGAACACACTTAATTCTGTGCAGTGGAAGATCCAAGTGAAGTATAAGTAAACAAAATGATTTTGTTTACTTATACGTCACACTATTTTTGTGAAGGGAGATCATTTTTAATAAGTGCATTTATCCAAGTGTTTATAATAAAATACTGCTGAGGCTAAAAAAGGAATTGCCATGTATAACAAACATCAAACATTTTGATAATATTTTTCCAGTTAGAGAAAAAAGATCTAAATCCGAAGCAGCACAAAGAGGGCAGTGTGCCTCTGAATAGAAACCTGTAGCTGTAGATGATATAACTGAACACCTGTAACATTCAGGGAGGATGTGACTCGCTGCTCAGGGATGAGCTTGAAAAGCTGGAGCTGGAAAGGAGCAGGAGCCAGGCACGTCTTCATAGAGATAAGGACGAAGGTAAAGGTGAGCTCACTTCTGAATAATCTGTGTCAAGTGAAAATATTCCAGACAAGAATACAGATCAGGTATTTTGCAGTTATCCAGTATTAAATAATTCTCTGACACAAGGGGGCGTTGTATTTGCAGGTGAAGGGGGCCAGATTCCAGACAAAGGGACAGAGACATGGTAAGTAGATTTTGATGAGATTTTCATTTTCAAAACACAATGTCAGGAAAGTGCTTGAAATGAAATTTTGTGAGCTTCATCATAACTGTTTTTTTTTTCCCAGCTTATCAGAATCCTCTTTGTTATGGGACTCTGAGAGCCACCCAAACAAATTCCTTCAGGTAACAAAATATTCCTGCCTCACTTATGTGCATTTTTGACACCTTAATGGAAGGTGAGGGGAACTGTGACGAGAAGATGATGTTGTCTTTCGTAATTTACGTACAGGTCAGCATCCAAAGCAGTGAGGTTCAAAGGCTGAAGCAAAAACTTGCAGACAAAGAGAATGAACTGAGCGAAAAGTACGCTTTCTTACTTCTTAAACTTATGTGTGACGTATTGTTGTAGACTCTGAAAATGACTGTGTAACAGATGAGTATGTGCACTGTCTTAGAGAACATGCTTTAAAGACTCTAGAAAGGCTGAGAGAGATGGAAAAAAATGAGGCTAAAATCAAGATTTCTGCCCTGGAGCTCAAGGTAGTGTCACTACAACCTGATCATACTATAAATCAACACATTTAACCACTCATAACCCGAAGGGTATGTTCTTATCTCCTCCCCTTAGCTCATGAAAAAGCTTCCTGAAGATGGCCAAGATCAGGGAAGCATTCTAACAGACATCTTCATTCGTGACTCAGAGGGTATGAGCCGGCCTGCCAGGATTCAATGCACTGATTTACCTTGCTGAGTTCTGAAACGACTTCCTGATGTTTTCAGAGATTCCAGGGAAGGTGAACCAAATCCTCCCAAGCTCGAAGCTTCAAACCCAGAGGCAGTTTTATGAGGTCAAGTCCATAAATGGAATGTACTATAAGCCACCTGTCTTTGTAAATGTAACAAATGAGGCAAATCTTGCCCACAGGTTGAAGATGGGAAACCTTCTGTCCAAGGCCAAAGGGGCAAAACAGTCTGTCCGCTTAATGTAGACACAGAGCAGCAAAGGAGACTGGTTACTGAGCAGGTAGTGTATGATTCTGGTCCTGATCCAAGTTAGCACTATGGCTCCAGAGTGGCAATGTTAATCAGTCTACTTATTAACCTTTCACTGAAATACAATCTTATTTATATGAATTGGTAGGGGAGCCGTAGGATTTTGCAGAGAATTTCAGGATAAAGCCTGCAACAAGTTTGGACTTGTGGTTGTCGGTGAAACATCCCAATAAATTTTAAATCAGATGCTAATATGATTACTATATCAAGTACTTAATTTAATAAACAACAACAGTATTACCTGCAGCTTCAGCTACATAATGATGGCCAGCAGGTTAAAACATTAAACAAAGTTATACAAAGTTTGTACATTCTAACTAGTGTTAGCATGTTAGCACCTGCAGTAGGTTACAACAAGCCTGAGTAACTGCTATTTTCTATTACATCTGTAGTTAAAGAGTTTATTTAAAGAACGAGAGGGAAAGGAGGCCCAGCAGGGTGACAGCAATGGAGCCTCTTCACCTCAAGACTGGACACCCACAGTTAAACTTGTTAGGGTAAGAAGCCTCAGCCATATAAAGCTGAAAAACACAATGATCCTGGCTAAAAAGTGTTTGTGACTTTCTCTCAGGCTGCAGTGGACAGGAGAAACTGGCAACAAGCCTCGGGTTTGATGCCAGTGTTCGAGGAGGATGAAGAGGAGATTAACGGCTGTCCAGCAGAGGAGGAGGAGGAGGAGGGAGAGGCAGGAGAGGAGACCCATGATGAAAGCCTCCTTGATCAGAAACAGCAGGTTATTAAACTTAATGTTCAGCTGCAGAAAGCATTACCAAGTTCAAAAATTTATAAAATCCAACTAAAAGAATAAAAAGAATATACAGTATATATATTGTAGGGATATATATCATCGGCAACTGATTCGACTTAATATCTTTAGTGGCATTATCGTGACACGCAGATTATACTGTGAAATTCTGAACCGCCCTCACTTTCATTACATATACACGCATATGTGCAGAGAGCACTAATCCCAGCTTCTACTTTAATCAAAGAGCAGGGCTGTCGTTCTGACTGCATAGCTGCTTAAATGGTACGTGGAAAAAACATTTCTGCTATAATCTCAAATATGACTCCTTGTACTTGGTAAATCGGATATAAAGCAAAGGAGTTAACCATTCAGTAGAAACACAGTGAAGTCAACCATGAAAGGATAGGAATGAGTTACAGTGTTTTTCCATGTGAAGATCTTTGACCAACTTTTCTGAACATTTTTTAGAAAAAGGATTAAAATCATAAAATAGCGCATTAATATGGCCAATGCACACCTGCAAGAGGAAACATGAAGTCAGAGGTTTGAAACTGTTCCTCTCCTCATCAGATCTCAGCTATGACTGCAGAAATCAACAATCTGAAGGCAAAAAATGACAGTCTGCTGCAAGGTGAAGCTGTGCTAGGATCAGTGTAATGAGTAGTGTAGAAACGTGTCTGCATGGCTGTGTTGTGTTTCAAGTCTTAGGATGTACTCATCCCAAACAGGGACATGTCCACAAATGTCCATGAAGTTGTTTTTTTTTTTTTAAACAGGCACAAAAATGGTCATTGGTGGAGAAGTCTCTAGTTTAAATGAATTCACCTTCTGATTCTATGTTTGAGTTCTTTCTGTATTTCTAGTCTGTTTGTTGGATTTGAAGTTTGGAAATTTAAATTTTCTCCGTCTTTTCTTTTTGTCAAGCCTTAAGGTCAAAGAGGTCAATCTGGGACCGTAGCCCCCCCAAAAAGCTCTCAGATAAGTCTTCTCAGTGTTCAGATGAATATGGCCCAGAGTGGAAGAGGACACTTCCCCTTTATCCTGATGGAATATTCCTGGCTGAGCTTGTACACATCTGTAGCCCTGATGAAGAGGAGGGAGAGGTTAAATGACGTATTTGTGAAGACTCCAACCAGCTTTATTCCTGATGCTTCACAGAAAATGATTGTTCCATTCAAATATTTTATTGTATCGTTGTTACAGAAAATCATTAAGCGGAACCATAACAACAATAATTTTAGCATTTTTAGCTGATAAAATCCGGCAGAAAGATTTTTAGTGACAAGGACCAAATACATCTGTATTGTAAAGACTATAGTGTTCAGTTAAAACGTTTTGGGTATAGAAACCAAATGGATACAAGACTGCACAATTAAAAGGTTTATTCTGGGCTTTGCTTTACAGAAACGTACACTAAAAGCAACTTTCTACATTTTGCATAGAAGAATGTAGTGACTGATATGCTGAAATAAGGCCATGTTGAAAGAACTGATTTCTCAGAGTTTCACTGAACACAGGCATTTCATATACCTAAACAACAATTCAGTCAGACAACTCCAGGATACAGAGTTTGGCTGCAAGCTCATCACTCCTTTCAAACATCTGTCAGAGCCGATGAGTTAATAACACCTCCTTAAGTCCCCATTTTGACAGTGAGGTGGTGGAGGAACTGAAACAGCAGCAGTGCTGGGGGGCAGCTCCACTGGGATACCATAGATGGAAATTTTTGAAGTCCAAGTAAGCTGCCAGATTAGGAGGGTGTGTATCATCTTGAGTGTAGACAGCACCTTGAGGTGAACTAGATCACAGGTTGACTCTATCCATACGCGCTTCATGTCTGACCGTTTTTGTTGCCCAAAGAGCTCAACAGTAAATCCGCTCCATTGGTCATCAAACAGCCTTATTCTATTGCGGTTTCAGGTTGAATAGTGTGCCATCGTGCCTGCTCCACATGCTGGCTGCACATGTCTCTCCAATGAGCACGTCCTGCATCTGCAACCTCTGCTCCAACGAAGACTCGGCCAACAACTCTGGCTTCTGAAAAGACTGCATTCTGCCACATTAGACAAGAGAGGGGATGCTGAATTGTGCTGCATTTATTATAACGGAAAAATAAAACTATTGCCGTGGTATATGATGATTAATGACCTGGTTTATTACAAATTCAAGCATGAGGGGCAGCTGACTGATGTCTCCTGGAGGCAGGTCAAACAGGAAAGAAGTGTTCCACACAGTACAGGACCCTGCTTTAGTCTCTCTGCTGCTCATCAAAACTCCCTCGTGGTGCAGATTGATCACCTGGTAGTCTATATGCATATACACAAACACAATGTGTCTAACTTTCGTTAAGTACTAGCAGATTTTTAGACGATTTAGATCTTAAATAAAGCATAGAGTGAAAGTGTTCAAAAAGAGTGAAATACATTTTTTAAATTTAGATGTTTAGCTGGAATTTACACTGCACTTGCACCACATTTAACTTTGCATATACAGTATATAAGGGTTATTCACTATACTGCCTCTTATTATTCACGAACAAGTACTTTCAGGTTCTGAGATAAATAAATAGATTATCTGAGTCATGCTTATGTGACATATTGTGCAGGAAACTGATATCATGAAATCACTTGGATCTATATACAGGATGAGTTTGCATGCAATAGAAAAATAAAAAAATAATGCCTTGACAGACTAATGCATACAAAGATTAGACCTGACAGATCAGAGCACCAGTGGAGATTGGAATGTTTCCTGAGGATTGTGAATAGCGAAGGATTAAACCACAATGTCATTAAAAAAGGGATGATCTCCTGATGCATTCTGGTCCTGTAAGACATCATTTAATCCCTTAAACATTAAAATATATAAAATATAAAATATATACCCATATATATATATATATATGGGTATATATGGGTAGAACTAACTTTTTTCTTTCAGGGGCAGAGGTAAAGTAATTCCCTATGTTTGCTTTTAATGTTTAAGGGATTAAATGATGTCTTACAGGACCAGATATATATATATATATATATATATATATATATATATATATATATATATATATATATATATATATATATATATATATATATATATATATATATATATATATATATATATATATATATATATATATATATATATATATATACCCATATATATACCCATATATATATATATAATACATCTGTCTATTATGCCCTTATAGCATTCTGAAATCACATACGCATTTTGTCGAGTTTAAGTGACACCAAACTCTGGTTTTACCTGCTGCCACTGATGTAGAAACAAGGCTGTCTAGATTATCAGCTCTGAGGACCGTGACTTTAACAGAGTGCGACAGTCTGATAATGAAGCAAAATGAAGATCTGTGGAGGACAGCTAAGCCCCTTACACATCAGTGCATCCTGAGAGGTCAGACTCTGCAATCAAAGGGCAAAAGTTCAAAGAGCAAAGAGGGCATTCCTAATTGGCAGGAATTGCAACTTGAACATTTAGCTCTGTCATACACAGCAATGAATAAATAAAACTACAGAAAAAAATCTGGAAATTTGTTTACATTTTCTTCCATCTTGTTATTGTTCCAGGATTTAAGTTCAGAGGTCTAAAATGTGTACCCGAAAGGTTCCTAATCAATCATTCAAGTTGCTTTTACCTCCAAGTACGGACATTTAAACCACTCACAGGTGTATAACCTTCGCTACCTTTTTTATTTTCTACTTGCTTCGATTGAGTTCTTTTGTTAAGTGAAGTGGCGTCTGTGGTGTCCAGTCTCTTCCTGCACACTCGGCTTCCAGTTCACCCAGAGAACTGCGTCTGGGGCTCGCTGGTTCTCGTGCATTCACAGCTACCTTCAGTACACACCTTTGGAGCTCCTCCACAGAGCTCACCTTAAAAATTAGCACCAGGCTGTGGGCTTCAGAGCTGGAGCTGCTCTGCACAGCGGCTTTCATAGGAAAGGGGCAGAGAGGTGGTAGGCTGCCCTGCACAGACACATCTTCCAGCCTGTGAGGCGTCCCACTGAGGCTGAGGACAGTGACTGTCAGGGTTTGCTGCCCTGGAGAGAAGGCCATAGTGAAGTGGAGGCAGGGTTTTGGTGATATTGGATGTTGGCAGCTTGCACTGGAGCCATAGCTTAGTGGGGCCAATGGGATAGGTTTTTCTTTTGTAGAAGGAGAGCCAGCACTGGGTCTGGTGAGTCTAGTGTGCTCATTATAAGATATGTCTTCCCCAGTTACAGTGCAGCGTTGCTGCAGGGCCTTGCGTGTTTTGGCCAGTAGTCCCAGTTTGGGAAAGGAAGGCAGCGAGCTATGACTCTGGTCTAATGGTTTATAAAGGGGTGATGAAAGCAGAGGTGTGCTGAGGCGGCGCAGGGAAAAATAAGACTTTGGAGGCTCCTTTTGTTCACAGGAAGTTTGATTTGAAAATGCCAGAGAGCCAAATTCACCCTCTGAAGTAGCAGCGCTGCTAAAAGTGGACGGGTACTCCAGCACTTCTTCATCCAGCTCATCAAACTGCTGCTTGGATGCTGATGCTGTTGCTCCTGCTGAGGGAGAAGGTGAGGTCTGAGCAAAGGACACAGGTTCAGCAGGAGCTGGTGCTGATGTCGCAGGAGCTTTGTCTTTCACTCGAGAAACTTTACTTTTCCACAAGCACAGAAGGCATCCCAGGACCAAACACAGACAAAAGGTGATCAGCCCAACCAGAAGAAGAATCTGGAGATGAACTATAGAAGCAACAAGGGATAATAAGGTCAGGTGGCAGAAGTAATTCATCTCAGTCAACTCTGGGATTACATAATGCAGTTAATGTAGTATTTTGGGCCATGTGCTGGAAGATATTAGCATATTACTAAATGACTGGTTCAAATTTTGTCAGAGCTTTCTTAAAATATACACATAAAAACTGAACAATATATTAATAAATATGCCATTCCTAATATGATTGGGTAGCCAAGTTTACAGCCCTTAATTTGTGGAGATATGCATCACTAAAGTAGGTTTCTAAATGAGTAAAAATGATGTAATTATCAAAGAGATTTAGCAACACAAAATGTACCAAAAACACAAACACTGGAAAGAAACATTTGATGTTATTCTAGCTTTGCTTTATCTATGAAAACAACAGAATCACATCCGTTATGGACCAGGGAGCTCTTTCATCAGCATGTATATGGTAATAGCATGTGGCGATGTGGTTATTGTTTTGGACTCGGATACCGTACCTTCTAACTGTTTGGTGAACAGGACCTGAACCAGAAGCCAGAAGAACAGAATGACCATGATGCCCTCGATCATGCCCTTGCAGCAGAAAAGCAGCACAGACTGCCACAGAGGCTGACCGGGGTACTCCTCATCATGATAAGGCATGGTGCCAGCAGTAGAGCCTACTAAGAAATCCACAAGCAGAAGCCCAAATGTCCAAGTAAAGAAGATCGTTTGCTCGACTGATGAAAACACATTTAGATTTTTAGTCCAAAACAAAGCCAAACAACGTTATTTTAGACTATCAAGTAAAGGAAAAAAAGGCACAAAAACATTTGCACTTGCCTTCATAAAAACATTACTGTAAATTTAAAAAAAATAATAACTGGTTTAATTTAAAGTTTCTTCTCTCCACCTGTAGATCTATTTCTCGGTTGGGAGTCAGAAAATCATCCTTCTGTCCAAACTCTCTGCATACCGTATATTCCAGCCTGCATCCCTGGATAGTGATAACCTCATTTGCAAAGTGACTTACACACTATTATTCCTGCCTGGTGGGCGGGGACCGTGGGCGGAGAGAGCCGTCATAATACCTCCGCAGCATCTTTCCTCTTCAGTGTTCCAGATGTAAATCCAGCATTTTCACTATAGCATAACTATCCTAACCAGTAAATCCTGTAACCCTCCCCCCAACACACACACACACACACCACCACCACCACGCTCCTTTGACCCATGAATTTGTTTTTTTTAATTATTTTTTATTTATTACTGTCATGATAGGTCTGCTACAGAGTTAAGCAAGTAAAGCTCACTCTGTAGGTTCTTTTCCATATTCACAACGTGATGTGTAGATTTTTACACATCACAGTAAGCTTAGAAGTTTTTTTTCTTTATGTCTCTATGACAGAAGCCAAACTGCAGGGACTGAAAAAAGTAATTAAATTTACACTTACATTTGTTTTTTCCCCCTCTTGCTACACAGTTCGGGTTCCAAGTTAAAGACATCAGAAACAGCTTGGCATACTGACAGATGTGCATCTTTGCTTGTTCACAACACCCCTGAACATGGATTAGTGTATGTGTGTCATGTGTAGGCGAGGAAATACTACCCCCATCTGGCCAATCAAGAACTTATTCTTGAATTTTTGGATCCAACTTTCCAGTGATGGAAAGGAGCTGCTGTTCAGCTATTTTAATTAAATAAAGGCAGCTGTATCGCACAATTATAATGAGCCAGTTGAGATATCCAGAGTAAAAGTACAAAACTGGCCCCTGTGCATGGCACGCCATCGCCGATTCTAACATACAAGGGTCTTTTTTCAGATCAGCTGGCGATGTTAAATGTTGTTTGGCTTTCTGATGATGGCATGGATGTTTCCAGTGGACTCATTACCTGATCGATAGTATGCACATGTGAGAGGAGGAATCCCTAATTGGCTGAATCTTATTCAGTGTGTATATCTGTGCAAATGTGCATGAACACTGCTCCTTTGTAGCTGACAAAGGTCACACAGACTGAAACTGAATAACAAATTATGGTAAGTGGGACAGTGTGCAGTGGTTACATTATATATCTTTTCAACATAATTTGTAAACTGATTATATGCCAGCCATCTGCAGGCTGCCCCTCCCTGAGCCTGGTTCTACTTGAGGTTTCTTCTTAGTAAAAGAGAATTTTTCTTTCCAACCACCACAAAGTGCTTGTTCATTCAATTCTATATATATCGTGCAAAATTACAACAACAGCTGTCTCAAGGCGCTTTTGATTTTACAGTAAAGACCTTATAACAGAGGGTCATAGAGCTCCCATATAAGGGTCCCAACCTAACTTGAGAGGAACATTGGCCTTCAAGGGGAGGGGAGCTATGACAACCTGGATAAGAAAAATAAGGATTACTGTATTTTGAATCATGTAAAGCTATAGAATAATAACAATAAGTCTACATATGTGTTCCCACTAAACAATAACAACTCACCGTTTAGGTGTGTACAATGAGCAATATTAAGTTTTATTTATATTATTAATATTAAGTTGATATAGTGAAGCTGTTAGCAGACAGATTGTTTGCACGTCCAACAATTACAAAGCAACATTATTTTTAGTTTGTGTTTCTGTTTTTGGCTTCCATCGAGGATACGTCGCACTCTTAAGCTGGTAATTGCTCCACTGTTCTCATCGGCTACTCACATCTGCCTGCTGTGTGCTGGTGAGCAGGTAGTGTGCTGCAGATTTTAAGAGCTTTTAGAGAGACGGATTAGCTGTCTGTTGTGCAAAAAAACCCAAACAAAAACAAACTATATGAGAGTAATGAGAACTAAAATAAGTGGGGTCTGTAAGCTACAAGATGAGCTGAAACTCAGTGAAAAGTCAGTTTTTTCTTTTAAAACTTGAAATGCATTGTGATCAACATTTATTTTCAAACAATTACAAAACTACATGCTATCTGCAATCAGAGACTAGCCTCTGTGTCAAAAGTCTGAAGACATATTCGAAGTGCAAAGAAAGAAAACGGTATTTTTACAGCACACAAGATTCATTTTATTCCTCATCCCTACATTTACAGGAAACATGTTAATCCAACAGAGCTGAAAGCCAACCTTTTTAAAAAAAAAAAAAATCCCAGTGGCATTTGTTTGTGATCATGTGTGTACGTGATTGTCCATTTACAGTTTATTTCAACAAATGAACACATGCGGCATTAAGCACTGCATATTTCTCTGAGGACTGAGGTAGCACCGTTTCAGTGTTCACGTTGAGGTCATTAATGATACATTCTCTGCATTTACACTAATATAAAACAGCAATATGACAAGACATACATATAAGATAACAGTGAGTCCAGAGGATATTCCTGAGTCCAGAAGAAAGTAGCCTGAGAAACTTGCCACCATGGGAAGTCAACTGAGGTAAATGTGTCACTTTCTGCATACAACACCCAGCAGAAACATCGCCTCCGAGTTACTTGAAATAAATGTTCTGTCATTTTGAGGCCTCGCCAAATGAATAAATAACAATAAAGCAAAAATGAATAAACATCTCCCCTGAAATTCACTTTGATTCTTTAGGAGTTGCGATATTTCTGTGGAAACTGATGTTCTACATTTTCCATGAAAGCAGTTACACAAAGTAAAAACTTTTGCTCAAGGTAAACTGAAAGCTTACCAAGAGGAATACAAAATGGCTTCAAGTAGCTATGACACTGAACTAAGGCTTTTTGGTCTTCACTAGCTGCTCTTTGGCAACCACATTGTTGTACTGATGGAAAAGGCAGCTACGGAACGGCTTTTACACCTACAAACGTAGCTGACGTTCAAAGAGCCGTAGCAATTATTTTGCATTAACGATACTTCTGGACAAACCTGTAGCCCTTTATGCCAGAAAGCTACCATGTTTGAAAATTCTTCTTCTAACAGGCACTAAGGTAAACTGAAACTATATTAAAATAAGCTTGAGGATAGAGGTCAAAAATGTTGACATTACACTATTAAAGTAATAGAAGGTTTCCTGTGTTGTGGCAGAGAATCCGTGGAGTTCATCCAGTTCTTGTCTGACAAGAGAAGTAAATGGTGTGGTGCACTGTGTAATCATTATGCTCCGGACAGATTAAAAAGCCAGTGATTTTAACTTGGTCCCTTTGAGGAGGTGGGAGATGAGGAGGTGGAACTTTGTGCGGAGGAAAAAGCGCTGAAACCACTTGTTCCTGCTGGAGTTACGTTCTGTGACGACACAGAAGCAGCCGACTTCTGGGCAAACAGTTTTCCTAAAGAAGACAACGGCATAAATGACTGTCAGTTACAAAGAACTCACGGTGCAAAGGGCAATTGAAAAAGAAAGTTTTTACAGGAGTCTAAAAAACAGAGTCCACCTCGTGATTCGGTAGCTTGTAGAACAAGCTCTAGCAGTAATAAGTTCAAGTGTCTCACATCGTTATTTATTGCAGGCATTCATTTATGCACAGCTCTCTTAAGGTCCCGCCACAGTGGGTGGAGGTCTGGACTTTGACTGGACCATTGCGACACCTTGATTCTTTTGTTTTTCAGCCACGCCGTTTGCCGTTTGCTGCTGTGCTTGAGGTCATTGTCCTGTTACATGACCTACTTTCAGCCAAGCTTTAGCTCACAGACAAACGGCTTCATATTTGTTGAGACTTCTAATTGTCCTGTGATGATGTAACTGAGGCCTGTAGAGTCTGAGATGTGGCATGTGGATTCCTTGCCTTTTCTTTGAGTATTAAACAGCCTGAACTGCATGAAAAGACTGTCGTTTTTGTATCAACTAGGTGTTTTATTCACAAAGAATTGGTCTCTGCCTTGTCTGTTTTTGTAATTTCTTCCGACGTGGAATATGTTGATATCATGACTATAGAAGTCAGGGTTGTTAACTAGTACACAGTTAGTTTTTAGGAATTCTGACATGATTTTAATAAAATGCCTTAACTGGTAAATGTCTACCGTTGGTATCTGAATCTGTTCGTTGATATCTAGGATCAAGACTTCCTCTTCTGCATGTGACTCATTTATTAAAGTAGATCCATTTTTAAAAGAAAAATAAAACGCTAAATTGTAGTCAAACAATAGCCGTTTGTGTTGCAGTTCAGCAAACACAATCCCTCTTTTGCTCTTGACAAAGGCCATTTACCCTCATACAACCAAAGACATGAAATGTTATTGGTCAGTGGAACTGGTACTACAAGTGCAGTACACATACTGCTTATTTCTTTCACTGTAGATATCAATTAACTTAGTTCATCACCATGTGCGCTTGTTCCTCTACATTAGTGTCACGCACCAAAGAAGACACGCTTCCTTTACAGGTTTCATAACTCACCTGAGTAAACAGTGCCGTTGACCTCCACAGACACGCTGATACTGGCCGCTCCATTAGTGGAGAGATTCAGCGACAGATCGTGTTTGCTTTCTGACAGAGGAAAAACAAAAATTCCAGTGAAGGGTCGGTTCCAGAATAAGCATGCTATGATGTTCAGCCATGACAGAGGTCAAAGGAGAAGCAAACTCACCGTTGCCAAGTTTGAGGTTCATGGGGGTAAAGTGAGAGGCCATAGCCAGGAGGTTTTGTTGGAGTGCCTGCTGCATGAGGCGCTGCTGCTCCTCAGCGAGGCGCATCATTTTCTTCTCTGGGCTGTCAGCTACAGCTCCACCTGCTCCTTGCTCCAACCTCTCTCTAAGATGCTCAAATGTGGCAGCTTGTGCCAGCTGCTGCTGTTGCTGCCCCAGTGCCAGAGCCATGGGCAGCTGGGTTACAACAGGGGTGGGGGACTCATCTGATTGGAAACAAAGAAAAAGATGAAGAAATTATTATGTTCATAAGAAGTTTGAAAAATTATATATTTATTATTCACGATTCATGATTACTGGAAAACAAAATGATTATCAGTGTGCTAAATTTGCATTGCAGGGCTTGCCTATCCTAAACACTATAAAGAGGCTTAGATTGTATCTGTTGTAAAATATGATCATTTTAGAAAAGAAAATGCGCCGTACCTATGCTTCTCTTTAAATGCGGACTAGCGGAGATATTGCGGCCATTGTGCGTGGTCGGAGCACTCTGCATATTGGGTGAAGACAGTAGTGCATGTGGAGCAGAGCCTGGGGAGGGGGAGTAGCGGTACAGACTACTGGTGTAGCTGGGACGCCGGCCTTCTCTGCGGTTGCTATCGATGGCCGCCTGTAGCTCACCCGGAGAGCTCAGGCCTTTCTTCTCGCACTCAAAAGGATACAGATACTTCATATACCTGCAGGTGGAAAGTTTCACGGGTTTTCCATCCATTTTCCACAAAAACATTTTTAATTATTTGCAAATATGAAGGATAAAGCAGATGGTTCCCTTTTCAAGTCTTTATCTACAAAATGCTAAGATCTATTAATTGTATGGTTCTTTAGGGAGCAGTTAGTGGAAGTCCACATTTTTGCCAGCAAATGAGCTAAAACATGGAGATTCTAGCAAAAGTGTGGTTGTTCCTGTGGTAGTAATGTTGGTTAGCCACCCAGTCCACATCTTAATGAATGCTGGGTGAACTGGTATTATATTCTGTGGAGATATCCACGGGATAAATCCCTCTGTTTGCTTAAATACCACCTTAACAACAAAGCTCCTGTTTTTCTGTGAAATGCTTCAACAGCTACATGATTTATTGCCATGAATGCAATTTTCAGCCTCCCCCCCACTACTTTTCTTTCTAGCTGACTGCCTGCAAAAGCCTCCTGTGAAGACCTACAAAGCCACAAGCATAAGACTCTGCAGACTGTTATCTTTTAAAATTACAGACTTTGCAAACCATAAAAATACATATCTGATCGGCTAGTCAGAAACAAAGTGAGCAAAGGTTTCATTTACGCAAATTATAGTTATGTTCTTGCAGCATTATGGTGTTCAGAGAATGATTACATTTCATCATTTTTAAAATAACAGAGTCACAAATATGTGCTAGCTCTTGAAAATATATTCAGCATTTTTGGAGTAATTTATAGTCTAACCAATACAATCATTTAGCAAGCCGATTGTTGATCAAAAAAATCTGCCAAAACACCTGAGAGAAACCTACTGGGTGCGTAAGGTGAAGGCCGCACTGGTGATTGATGTGGGGAGACTGAGGCCTTTGGTGATCTCCCTCCATATCTTCTTGTTAATAACCTCCACCAGGCCTCCTTTCTCTGTCACAAGCTTGTAAAGCTTGTACAAGTCCAGCACCTGTTTTGCCATGATGGGGATGCGATTCACAGGAGTTCCTGGATAAATAACAGAATGCATTGAAATGTCGCTAAACAAGAACGGGTCTTGTGAACAACGTGAGGCAGAAGCAGAGGACGCGAGCATCTTCTGAGCGGCACACCTGAGGGCCTTAGGTCAGAGTTAGATAATGTGGCTTAGCATGTTTAATCTGCGCGGTGGGGGTGGGGATAATCCACAACAACAGCTTTGTTGATGCATTGATCTAAGTGCAAGGAGAGGGGCTATGTTAGAGTCAACAGCGCCAGCAGGCCAAACTGACCATTCCGGTCCCGATTTGGAGAAAAGCCAATTAATGAAGCCAGCTAAAAAGCAGTTGTAGAAATCAGATTACTTTGTGCTTAAGATGAACACAGACACACATGCACATTTTGCATGGCAATGACCTTGCCCCACATAAGTGAAGATTAGTGAACATGTTGCACTTCTTCTTGGATTTGTTTCCACAAACAACAAATCCTAATCTTGGGATTTGTGGAAACAAATCCCAATCTGTATGAAAGTCTTTAACCAAGTGGCTAAATCCAGGGATGAAGATGCAGAAGTGCTGAAAAAGAGACTCAACCCATCTAGACTCTTGTGGTAAAAAGCAGAAATAGGGAGGATTACAACCTCAGTCTGGGTTTCCACAGTTAGCTTCCCCATGTATGATGTGCTCCTGTTTTTGGTGAGTTTAATTGTAAGAGTTAATCTCTATATTAATGGTACTTACCTTAGTTAGCTGATACTAGGTGACACAACTTTGCACCCAAAACTGCCTTGTCCAAATATCGACAATGTAAAAAATGAAAGGTTTTGAACCTCACCTCGTTTCTGCATAAAGACAAAGAGTTCGTCGAGAAACTCCTTCCGTTGTGGGTCATTATCCAGTTCATAAAGCTAGAGGATCACACACACACACACACACACACACACAGGGCAATAAACTGTTAGTCTGTAGTTTCTTCAGTTATTTGACATGTTTACTTCTACCACATATACGAACCTTGGCAAAGTCCCGAGATGGTTCTCCTCTTATTTTAATGCCGTCAGTCTCCTCTGCCCACATGGCACTTCCTCTCTGTTCACACAATAACAGAAAGACACATTAAGAAAATCATTTCCAACTAGCTGCTGCAGGATAAAAGTCGTTATTCTGCTTAAAGAGTACCAAATTCTATAGTGACATAATAATAAAAACAGGTCATTATTCAAACACTGGTGTTGCCGTTTTTCTAAGTGAGATACTTGGAGTACTCCCAAGTACACCATCAGACTGTCCTTTGGTAAACACATGATTACTGTAAATATCTGACTGGGCCATGACAAATACAATGGAGATCAATTAAATGAGCCGTGCTGTACTGGAAGATTAATGTGACATGTTATTCTTCCACCACCTCATCAACGTAGCAAAGGTTGCAAATGTGAGTGGAGGGCAGCCTGAGTGCAGCTGAGTGGAAAGGCCTGCTGAGCTGGTTATCCCACTAATATGCACTGAGTGTAGCATTGTAGTGCAAGTAAGTAAAACCCTTTAATGTGACATTAATTATGTTTTTCCTCCCTGAAGAAATTACAAATTCATTTCTATATGCAGCTTATGAAAAGCCATCGCAGCCTTGCCTTCTGTCAGTTCTTGCGGGTGTGTGCCTTTTGGTTCGCGCTTGTGTTTTATATTAACATGTTTTATATTAAAACAAGGAGGAGTCGTTTAGACAACAAAAGCTCATAACATGTTTTTGTATTTAACCGCATCAAAAACCTTCCATTCTTATGTTTTAATCAAAATAACAGGCTTGTTTTGTCTTTTTCGCATTTAGCCTTTTACTTGATATTTTGTGTTTAACTGTATCATTTTGCCTTCATAAACACATACCTATTCACTGAATGTTTGGTATGGTAATAA
Source organism: Diplotaxodon limnothrissa (assembly GCF_057381915.1). NCBI lineage: Eukaryota > Metazoa > Chordata > Actinopteri > Cichliformes > Cichlidae > Diplotaxodon > Diplotaxodon limnothrissa. Next base: position 16,045,627 of record NC_140602.1, on the reverse strand, counting down.
TGTCAGCCCGGAGTCTAAAAGCCATAACATATAAGCCTTTGTTTCTCTGATTAGCCAGTTGAGAAGCGATTATCATTTGGCTTTCGCTCCAGCTGTAACCGTCCTTGTGTTTACAGTAAAAACAGAAAGGCAAACTGCAGATACCAACGCATATCAACAGCAGGCTGAAAGTGAACCCCAGTGGTTCTCTTTGACGTCAGCTCCACAGCATCACTAACGTTTATTACAACCAACTTAAAACTGGACTTTCATTTCACTACTAATAACTGTGTAAGACTAAACACTGTCACATTAGTCTTGTACACAGTTTAATAGCTTCAGTTGTTTGTATTCTATTGAAACTTTGATTTAACCACAAACCCATTACTTCTATTGAGCTTACCAGCTTTTATATGCACACGAGGCATCAGCTTTTCCAACTTTTATCCATTAACTAGTCATCGAAACATTGCAGCCAGCTCTTTCAACCAACTATCCATTACTTTTAATCATTTCCATCCTTTAAATATTATACCAACCTCCTTGACTGTAAATCTATTACATACAACAATATACATTTAAAATATTGAGCTATTCTAAGTATTAGCAGCGCTTTCACAAAGCATGCACCTCGAATTTCCACTCTGATGACCCTCATCTTGGTAGGAAATCACTGTAACAAACTCTTATAAAAACCAGCTTGTGCTCTGGTAACCATTTCCAGTTTCTTGCGGGTAAACTGGTCAAACTCTTCCCAGAGGTTACCAAGCTGTTGACACATCCAACAGATTGGCCTTAGAATTTCTAATCAAGGACTTTTACGCCTTCAGCAGAAACACTATTGAAGATCTTTTCAGCATCAAATCGAAATAAAACCCTCCCCCCTTCCTTATTGATGAGCAAGTGAGACCTACTGTGGATCTGTTAACAAAGAGCTTTCAGTTAATTGCTCACAGAGCTTTCACACATCCCAGCCTGGCAGTCCTGATAGTATTCAGTATGTAGGTCAGGAAAAAAGGGTTTCTTTTGTTTTGTTAAAGAGGCAAGTTTTATTTATGTGATTTTTTTCCAACATATTTAAATTCAATGAAATTTAAATGCATATTACTTCAAAGTAAAAGTCTGTCTTGTCAACCAGTCGTGACCAAAATCAAGGCTGACATTAAAATAGTGAAATGTTAATACTAACCGACTGCCCCCTATAATGAGCGTCATTAAAATCATTCAGTTTCTCCAACAGGGCAAAAGTGAAAACTCACCCCTCTCCAAATCTCAATGCAGCGACAGGGGGTCCCACATTTGTTTTTAGCCGAATCAAATTATTGGCCCTTTAATCCCCCCAGGAAGTCAAGATCATTTATCTGGCTCCTCGCTGTTCTGCAAGCTTGAATGAACAGGGGCTCTTTATCCCCACCCGAGCTACATTTAAAGGCTTACAGTGAGACTGCACATAAGGAGTGAACAATGGCTGTCCGGCGTGATGAGGCTTGAAACGCATGTCAAGATTTTCAAAGATATTTCGGTAATGAATTGAACTAAAGAAAAAGAAGATAAAGACGCCGTAGAGCACGGCACAATCGTAAGGTGAAAAGAGCAGCTATTTCAACCAGCCACCGATTAACTTGCAAAAGAGCCACTTCAAGCTTGTGGACTTGTTAACATGGTTGTTGGATAAGAAAGCTTAATAGGCAACCAGTCAACATGAGCTCCACTTTGAGTTTCAGCTGCAAAAACCCCCAAAACAAAACAAAAAACCCACAAAAAACACCTATTTCTTACACAAAGAAAAGAAGAATTCTAGTTCAGTGTGGTTACTCATATTTACAACCCTGCTAAGAATCAATAATACTGCCAACAAAAATGAAAACCAGACTAAAAGACTTTTCATCAAGTAAATCCCAATATAATTAAATATGACAAAGAATACTTTCTGCAGTTAATTTGACAACTTACAAAGATCCTCACAGATCTGAGTCACAGCAAAGGCCTTGCACAAATTCGTTCTAATTTTAGGGCTGTGAGATGTTTCTGACTTTTCAGCAAAAACAAAAACAGAAAGCAAACCATTTAACAGACACACACTTAAGCCTTTCCACCACAGTCTCTCACAACTCTCATTACTGCGCTTAAACTAAAACAAAATGTTCTTTATTGCTGCAGGCTTGGCTTGCTGGCCTGTGAAAAGGCCAGCAAGCCACTGCAGTGGCCGTATAATGTATTGATTATTTTCAGTGAAATTAAGCTGCCATTTAGTGTTGCCCAGCGACGCCTCAGTTATGCAAAGCCATCTGCAAGACTACAGTAACATCTGGGCCTGGATGTTTGTACTTCCACATTTGACTTAAACCAAAAATCAGACAAAGAGGAAGAAAAAAAAAAAAACTCTGAATAATGTGTAAAACTCTGGGTAATGGTATCAAAAGGACCATTCTTCTCCTGTGAAACAACTGCAAGTAAATTTTACGGTTAGCAGTTTGCATGGTGAGCCACAACCCAGCTGTCCCTGCACCTACAGCCCTCATTAATCAGTGCATTATATTGACGTGGCAGCCCTTTTTCATGTAGAGACGAACCAATCAGCTTGCTCCCCAAAAGAAGGGGAAAAGACAACAGCTGGACACTGAACTCATACAGTTGCAATTTAAATTCAATCCATGGCTACATTTAAAGAAAATCTGACTGATCTGCTCTCATTTCAAGTCCAAATCTCTGGCCTGGAAAGTAATTAAGATGTGCATCTGGCCAAAAAAAGCGCACCTTCCTTCCCGTACATCAGGAGGGAAACCAGGCAGCAGTGAGGAAGGTCAACAATTAAGGCAGAACATACGTATACACACAAAATAACAATTACAGATGTGCATTTTCTCTCTTACCCGTTTCACTGACTCATCAAAGGCCCAGTCAGCAAAGCCATTCGCTGACGCGAAGGCATGATGACCCGCCGGTGACGTCAGATTCTTTTCCATGTGCTCTTGTTTTTTTCCTGAAGGTGGAGATTCAGACGTTTGCTTCCCAGCCACTGATGGAGATGTAGAATAAGGCTGGAAGGGAAAATGCGATACATGCTGGAGTCGGGGCTTCTTTGCCTGTTGATGAGAATTGTTCTCCTCCTCCTCCTTCTCCTCCTCCTCTTCCTCGCCCATGTCTTCCTCCTCGTTGTTCTCCTGAGAAGTCAACATCTCCTGTTCCTCATCTTCTGAGTTTCCATCCTCCTCTGCCTCTGGATCCACTCCGCTCAGATGATTATTCAAGGCCTGCTGGAGTCCTGGATTGCTCTGTCCATCTACTCTTTCAAACAATGTAGAGTCTGGTCTTGAAAACGAGGCTCTTGCTGCGGCAGCTTGTTGAGCAAACAGGAGCTGAGCGTGAAGAAGCTGCTTCTCCTGCAGGCTCATCTCCAGCTTTGCTTCTTGTTGTTTCTGCAGATGCTCCATCACCACCTCCAGCTTCACGCCGGCTGGACAGGACTGTGAACACCCAGCTGAACTTCCAACCTCTGATAGGTTGGACTGAGGAGAAAAACACAAATCACTAATGGCAGAACTTTAATGAGAAATTTTAATATCTTAAAAAAAAAAAAAACAAGATAAAAAACTGTGTATGATGTGATTAACATGTTTTAATACCCAGCAGCACTTAGGTGGCCTACTCCAGAACAATAAACATGGTCAAAAATGCTTGCAGAGGCAAATTAAACATAATTAAATACCAGATATTAATCATGTTTTTTTTTTCTTCTTCAAGTTAAGGTAGACTACCTTTGGTAATCGGGAAGAGTGGACATCAGAGAGCTCATTAAAGGGCGATAAAGTTGAATAAACAATTTAATAAACAAACACAAAAAGCGTAAATTTCTATTAAAACACATTTTTACATGGGGCCAAATATCTCTCTCATTTATAAGTTCAATAGTCGCAATTTGCTTAAGGGTCCTCGGAGTAGGTTATTTCACAACGGGTTTCGTCGTTTTTATTGGACACATGGATGAAATTTAACTTCACATAAAGCTTCAAACTTGTTGCCCTTGCGGGGAATGACAGGGGGAGCTTTAAAAAGCATAAATTATCATAGTAACGTCCACTTTTGTCCCATTTTGCTTTGTTACTGTAACGAACACGAGTGGGTGAGCTACGAAAGAGTCGTCGATAGGCTTACTCACCATTTGCGCCTTTGAATAATTCATCATCGCCAACAGGTCTCGTGAAGTTCTTGCTTTTTTCCTTCGCCAGAAGTTAATCGCATCTCATGACCACTTTCTCCTTTTTTTAAAGTAGAGAAACACAAAACAAAAACCCCTCCTGTCGATCAAATGTGGTTTAAAGCCCCTCGCTGTGTGAAGGCTGGAGTAATGGGAGCTGGAGGAGGGGTAAATACTGCTGTGCTTCACCTCCCTGCGGTCACTCGCAGAGCACACAAACTAAAATATCTTCGATTGTCTGCGAGTGAGTGGCGCACACCCCCAACTTGGATGAATAGAAAACCCGCCCCGTGCGCAAAGATCGTAAAGTGCTTTATCGCTTCCAGCTATGTGTATCTTCCCACCCACTTCTCAAGGAAATCCCACCCCAAAGCAGAATCCATTGCTGATTCTTACAAAGGTGATGTGACCTTTACCGTTGAAATAAATCAATAAGATAAAACAACGCGTCAAACTAGTGAAGCCGTCTTTCCTTTATTAATAGTTTTTGCATTAGGGCCGAATTAAATCATTTTGGGAGAACCTCATGACAAAGCGTGAAACGCAAAGTGTGTGTTTTTATTCTGATCAGATATCTCCAGTGAATTCTTCCTGTACTCAGTGCACCACTATCATGTAAACACTCACTTCTGTTTCCAGGGCCAATAATAGGGTTGTTTCAGTAGGCTGGCACATGAACAGATCAAGAACCAGCCTGTGGGTCCAATTCTATCAGAAGTAAATGCAAAACCAACCACTTGGAAACTGGTTGAAAAATATAATTGTGTACAGAGCTCCTGCCTCCACAACCCGTGAGCCCATAAGCCCATCTGTAATTGGTCGAGAAAGCAGCAGATAGATTACTAACAAGCACATCACCCCTATTCTTCCTTCTCTTTATTGGCTTCCAGTCAAATTAACAAATCATCTTAAAATGGTATTAATTACATATAAACTTATATGGACAGCCTGCTGCATATATATTAGAGCTACTGAGACCTTATATCTGCCACCGACCTCTCTGATTTTCTGATCAGGGTCTCTTGAGGTTGTAGCTCGTAAATGTTGGAACAGCCTTTCTCCTGTTGGATGTCCTTGTTGGACTTTCTAGCAAAGTGAAAGTTCATATTTAATATTCAACTACATTTTATTTATATGACACAAATCACAGTAACAGTAAACACAAGTTGTCTCTACAACAGTACAGAGAAAACACCAACAATCAGACAGCCCACTATGAGCAAGCACTTGGCAAAAGTGGGAAGGAAAATCTCCCTCTTAACAGGAAGAAACCTCAGCAGAATTAGGTTTAAGGAGGGTCAGCCATCTGCCACAACAGGCTGTGGGTGAGGGGAGGGAGCCAGAGATTAAGAATACTAATGATTAAATACAGAGTGGTGTATAAACACAGAGAGTGAAAAGAGATGAGCGCATGTATATATGTAGATCAGCTTGTTAGTGTCGGTAATCGTGGTTGTAGGTATTGCCCGTAGTGCTGCATTAACATCATCTAGCAGACCTTCTGAGGGTACTTCACGTAATCTTGGTAACCGGCTACGGGGGATCCAGGTTTCAAGCTTGGCCATGATCCTATTTTTCAGGTCAGTTCCTCTCGCACTCAACAATCCTTCTCCTATCGCACTTGGGGCTATGTACCCAATCTCGGTGGGGGTGATGATATCTCCCCCCTGACCTGGCGTCCTGACTCCTCCTTGCCGTAGCATTTGTGTTGTACCTCGTCAATCTCTAGCTGTGAGAGCAGTCCCTTCTTTCGAATGTTGGAACACTGAGCTACTAGTTGTTTTGCCGTCATTGTGGATGTTGGGTATCGAAGAATCCATAGGTCCCTCATCCTATTCATGTAGCCCCTTGCGTAGTAGCATTCCAACAACGCCCTGTTTTCGTCTCTTGCCCACCGATGCCTTCTTGTTCCAGTAGCCCACTTTTCGTCAGGGTGCCCTGGTTCCTCAACACCTGACGCGGACCTTGTTGATCCGGGCGACGTCCGAGCCGGCATGCCTTCATATTTATCTGTCTCGCTCATGTCTGCGGTAGGCTTGCTTAGCATAGGGGGTCTAGCCTTAGGACCCTTACTGGATACAGACGCCCCAGGCAGGAATCGAACTTGCGATCCTCTGTTCCAAAGGCGTGTAGTCTAACCACTACGCTATCCAACTGGAATGCCTAGAATTGTACAAGATCAATGGGACCCTAAGAGCCTTCATCAGGAACTCAATGGGGATGTGGCGTACAACACTAGAGGCCAACTCCAAGCCCATAGCACAAGTCACCATCAAGTGCGGGATCTACCAAGGAGATGCTCTGTCCCCACTGCTGTTCTGCATAGGCCTGAACCCCCTCAGTGAGATCATTAACAAGACTGGCTACGGATACCGACTACGGAACGGAGCAGTTGTCAGCCACCTCCTGTACATGGATGACATCAAGCTGTATGCCAAGAGTGAACGAGACATCGATTCACTGATCCACACTACCAGGCTATACAGCAATGACATTGGAATGTCGTTCGGACTGGAGAAGTGTAGTCGGATGGTAACAAAGAGACGGAAGGTAGTCAGAACTGAGAGGATTGAACTACCAGAAGGCAACATTGCAGACATAGAGGACAGTTACAAGTACTTGGGGATCCCGCAGGCAAATGGGAACCATGAAGAGGCCGCTAGAAAAGCTGCAACCACCAAGTACCTGCAGAGGGTCAGGCAAGTCCTGAGGAGTCAGCTGAATGGTAAGAACAAGATCCGGGCCATCAACACGTACGCCCTGCCCGTGATCAGGTACCCTGCTGGGGTAATAGGCTGGCCAAAGGAGGAGATAGAAGCCACTGACATAAAGACAAACGGTATGTACCACCGGCAGATAGAGGAGGTGGCTGATATCCAGAAATCCTACCAGTGGCTGGACAAAGCTGGACTGAAAGACAGCACAGAGGCACTAATCATGGCAGCACAAGAACAAGCTCTGAGCACAAGATCCATAGAGGCTGGGGTCTATCACACCAGGCAAGACCCCAGGTGCAGGCTGTGTAAAGATGCCCCAGAGACAATCCAGCACATAACAGCAGGGTGCAAGATGCTAGCAGGCAAGGCATACATGGAACGCCATAACCAAGTGGCCGGCATAGTGTACAGGAACATCTGTGCCGAGTATAACCTGGAAGTCCCGAGGTCAAAATGGGAGATGCCCCCAAGGGTGGTGGAGAATGACCGAGCTAAGATCCTGTGGGACTTCCAGATACAGACGGACAAAATGGTGGTGGCTAACCAACCGGACATAGTGGTGGTAGACAAACAGAAGAAGACGGCCATAGTGATCGATGTAGCGGTTCCGAATGACAGCAATATCAGGAAGAAGGAACACGAGAAGCTGGAGAAATACCAAGGGCTCAGAGAAGAGCTCGAGAGGATGTGGAGGGTGAAGGTAACGGTGGTCCCCGTGGTAATCGGAGCACTAGGTGCGGTGACTCCCAAGCTAGGCGAGTGGCTCCAGCAGATCCCGGGAACAACATCGGAGATCTCTGTCCAGAAGAGCGCAGTCCTGGGAACAGCTAAGATACTGCGCAGGACCCTCAAGCTCCCAGGCCTCTGGTAGAGGACCCGAGCTTGAAGGATAAACCGCCCGCAGGGGCGTGCTGGGTGTTTTTATATATATATATATATATATATATATATATATATATATATATATGTATATGTATGTATGCATGTATATGTATGTATGTATATATATATATATATATATATATATATATATATATATTGTAACGACTGTGGGTTTGGGGAGCTGACTGGCTAAACTGCTCACTAGCTAAATGGCTAGCGGGGCGCTAGCAGCTATCGCTAAACTTCGCAATGAATGGAGAGCGCTCGTGCCTCGTACACCGCATGACCCCGAGCGTCTCAGCAGCAGACTGGTAATCCCCGAATAATCCAGCAGGAGGCAGTAGTGGTTCACCACAGGCATTTATTCACCATCTTTTTCAACAACAACGTAACACTGCTGACACCGAACCCGTATCACGCTCCCACCACATAGAGTCGCGGTGTCAGCCAACCATGCCAATTCACCCCCCTCCACAGAACACACATCAACTTCACTGTGGCTTACATTAACATAACACTAACACAACATGCAAATCAAACACATATGAACTAGCAGAACGATAGAAAACACAGAGACAACACAATACCCAGAATGCACCTGGCTAACAACCCCAGCCAGGTCATTACACAGCCCCCTCCCAAAAAGGTTTAGTGTCCCCACAACCTTAACTGTCCACACTGTAGTCCAGCAAATGTCCGGGCCGGCGTCGAGTACGCTTCGGCCTCGACTGGGAATCCATGGCGCCCCCATCCGGGCCGGGCGTAGGGGGCGAGGAGTCCCCAGGCTGCACACCAGCCTGCGGGTTGGGGGCAAGCGGATGGTATGGCGCCAGCCGGTCCTTGTGTAGCACCACCCGCCTTCCCCGCCCCGGCATCCGGACTCTGAAGACCACCTCCGACAGCTGTTCCAGGATTTCGCCCGGGCCTTGCCAGTGGCTCATGAGCTTGGGGGTCAGCCCCCGCTTCCTCTGGGGGCAGAACACCCAGACCCGATCTCCGGCCCCCAGCATAGGACCGTGCGCACGGGTATCATACGCCCGTTTCTGGCGGGCCCCGGCTCCCTCCAATGTCCGTCTTGCCAGTTGATGCACCGTGTGCAACCGCTCCCTGAGCCGCCGGAAGTAGTCCATCTCTGGTCCACCAGCAATCTCCGGCTCAGGGGGCGCTCCGAACACCAAGTCCACCGGGGTCCGGAGCTCCCTTCCGAACATCAACGCTGCAGGAGTACACTGACTTGACTCCTGCACTGCTGTTCGATATGCCCACAAAACAAGGGGCAGGTGTTGGTCCCAGTCCCTCTGATGTTGGCTGGCCAGCGTGCGGTTGAACCGCTCAACCAGACCATCGCTCTGAGGATGGAGGGGGGTGGTCCTCGTTTTTCTCACCCCCAGCCTCCGACACACTTCTCCCAGCACCTGGCTCTCAAAGTTCCTCCCTTGGTCGCTATGGAGCTCCTCCGGTACACCAAACCGCGTGAACATCTCATCCACCAGAGTCCGCGCCGTCGTCACCGCACTCTGATCCGGCACCGCGTACGCCTCTGGCCACTTTGAGAAATAATCCATCGCGACCAGGACATACCGGTTGCCGGCATCAGTAACAGGGAATGGACCCAGGCTATCCACTCCGATCCGCTCCATTGGCGCCCCAACTAGGTATTGCTGCAATGGGGCATGGGAGCGCTGGCTGGGACCTTTCTGCGCCGTGCAGTCGTCACAGCAGTGGACGTGGATCTCCACGTCCTGACGACACCCCGGCCAGTAGAACCGCCGTCTCAGCCGTCGCAACGTCTTGCCATTCCCAAAATGGCCAGTACCTGCAGCCCCATGGACCCAGCGGAGGACCTCAGGCTGCAAGGCCCGGGGAACCAGGAGCTGGAGTATGTCGCCTCCCCCGTCTGGCGCTCGCCACCGCCGGTAGATTACACCGCCATGGAGCTCCAGGCTGTTCCACTGGGAGTACAGCGACTTTGTCTCGGGCCCTTGGGAAGACACGGCGGACCAGTCTGGCCGTGTCCCTGCCTCCATCCAGTCCCTCACCATCTCCAGCGCTGGATCGCTCACCTGGTGCTGCTGTAGCTCCGCCGCGGTGAAAGGTTCCTGCCCTTCATCCACACCCTCAGGTTCTGCTGCTGCCGATGTCGGACCCCGGTCCAGCTCCTCCATGCGCCTGCAGTACCGGCACTCATCCGCAGAACAGGGGCGCCTGGACAGGGCGTCAGCGTTGGCGTGTTGCCGCCCTGGTCGGTGCTGGGCCTCAAAGTCGTACTCTTGTAGTATTTCCAGCCACCGGGCCACCTGACCCTCTGGCTGGCGAAAGTTCAGCATCCAGGTTAGGCTGGCGTGGTCTGTCCTGAGCAGGAACTTAGTGCCCAGGAGGTAAGGTCGGAAGTGACGAACC